>NC_092771.1:73680170-73692670 GCF_047496795.1 Chiloscyllium punctatum | reverse complement strand
CAGCGAGGGAGGGACACATACACACACACACACACAGCGAGGGAGGGACACACACACACACAGCGAGCGAGGGACACACACACACACACACACAGCGAGGGAGGGACACACACACACACAGCGAGGGAGGGACACACACATACACACACACACAGCGAGGGAGGGACACACACACACAGCGAGGGAGGGACACACACACACACACACACACAGCGAGGGAGGGACACACACACACACACACACACACAGCGAGGGAGGGACACACACACACACACACAGCGAGGGAGGGACATACACACACACACACAGCGAGGGAGGGAAACACACACACACACAGTGTGGGAGGGACACACACACACACACACAGAGCGAGGGAGACACACACACACACACAGCGAGGGAGGGACACACACACACACAAACACACACTCTCACAGCGAGGGAGGGACACACACACACACACACACAGACACACAGCGAGGGAGGGACACAAACACACACACACACAGCGAGGGAGGGACACACACACACACAGCGAGGGAGGGACACACAGCCACACACAGCGAGGGAGGGACACACACACACACACAGCGAGGGAGGGACACACACGCACACACACACACACAGCGAGGGAGGGACACACATACACACAGCGAGGGAGGGACACACACACACAGCGAGGGAGGGACACACACACACACACACACAGCGATGGAGGGACACACACACACACACAGCGAGGGAGGGACACACACACACACACACACACAGCGAGGGAGGGGCATGCACAGACACACACGCACAGCGAGGGAGGGACACACACACACACACACACACACAGCGAGGGAGGGACACACACACACACACAGTGAGGGAGGGACACACACACACACACACACACACACAGCGAGGGAGGGGCATGCACACACACACACGCACAGCGGGGGAGGGACATGCTCACACACACACAGCGAGGGAGGGACACACACACACACACACACACACAGCGTGGGAGGGACACAGACACACACACACACACACAGCGAGGGAGGGACACACACACACACTCACAGCGAGGGAGGGACACACACACACGCACACAGCGAGGGAGGGACACACACACACACACAGCGAGGGAGGGACACACACACACACACACAGCGAGGGAGACACACACACACACACACACACACACACACACACAGCGAGGGAGGGACACACACACACACACACACACAGACACACAGCGAGGGAGGGACACACACACACACACACAGCGAGGGAGGGACACACACACACACACACAGAGCGAGGGAGGGACACACACACACACACACACACACACAGCGAGGGAGGGACACACACACACACACACACACACAGCGAGGGAGGGACACGCACACACACACACACACACACAGCGAGGGAGGGAGACGCACACACACACACACAGCGAGGGCGGGACACGCACACACACACACACAGCGAGGGAGGGACACGCACGCACACAGCAAGGGAGGGACACACACACACACAGCAAGGGAGGGACACACACACACACAGCAATGGAGGGACACTCACACACACACACAGCAAGGGAGGGACACACACACAGCAAGGGAGGGACACACACACAGCAAGGGAGGGACACACACACACACACACAGCAAGGGAGGGACACACACACACACACACACACACACACACACAGCAAGGGAGGGACACACACACACACACACACACACACACACACAGCAAGGGAGGGACACACACACCCACACGCACAGTGAGGGAGGGACACACACACACACACACACACACACACAGCGAGGGAGGGACACACACACACACAGCGAGGGAGGGACACACACACACACACACACACAGCGAGGGAGGGACACACACACACACACGCACAGCGAGGGAGGGACACACACACACACACACACACACAGCGAGGGAGGGACACACACACACACAGCGAGGGAGGGACACACACACACAGCGAGGTAGGGACACACACACACACACTCACAGCGAGGGAGGGACACACACACACACACTCACAGCGAGGGAGAGACACACACACACACACTCACAGCGAGGGAGGGACACACACACACACTCACAGCGAGGGAGGGACACACACACACACACACACACACACTCACAGCGAGGGAGGGACACACACACACACTCACAGCGAGGGAGGGACACACACGCACACACACTCACAGCGAGGGAGGGACACACACACACACACTCACAGCGAGGGAGAGACACACACACACACACTCACAGCGAGGGAGGGACACACACACACACTCACAGCGAGGGAGGGACACACACACACACACACACACACACTCACAGCGAGGGAGGGACACACACACACACACTCACAGCGAGGGAGGGACACACACACACACACTCACAGCGAGGGAGAGACACACACACACACACTCACAGCGAGGGAGGGACACACACACACACTCACAGCGAGGGAGGGACACACACACACACACACACACACACTCACAGCGAGGGAGGGACACACACACACACTCACAGCGAGGGAGGGACACACACACACACACACACTCACAGCGAGGGAGGGACACACACACACACACTCACAGCGAGGGAGGGACACACACACACACACACACACAGCGAGGGTGCGACACACACACACACACACACACACAGCGAGGGAGGGACACACACACACACACACACACACAGCGAGGGAGGGACACACACATACACACAGCGAGGGAGCGACACATACACACACACAGCGAGGGAGGGACACACACACACACAGACACAGCGAGGGAGGGACACACACACACACACACACACACAGCGAGGGAGGGACACACACACACACACAGCGAGGGAGGGACACACACACACACACAGAGAGGGGACACACACACACACACAGCGAGGGAGGGACACACACACACAGCGAGGGAGGGACACACACACACAGCAGGGAGGGACACACACACACACACACACACACACACAGCAAGGGAGGGACACACTCACACACACAGCGAGGGAGGGACACACACACACACACACACACAGCGAGGGAGGGACACACACACACACAGCGAGGGAGGGACACACACACACACACACAGCGAGGGAGGCACACACACACAGCGAGGGAGGGACACACACACACACACACAGTGAGGGAGGGACACACACACACACACACACACACACACAGAGCGAGGGAGGGACACGCTGACACACGCAGCGAGGGAGGGAGCATGGACACACAGCGTGGGAGGGACACGCACACACATAGCGAGGGAGGGACAAACAGCGAAGGAGGGACAAGCACACACCCACACACAGCGAGGGAGGGGCACACACACACACACACACAGCGAGGGAGGGTCATGCACACACACACGCGCACAGCGGGGGAGGGACATGCTCACACACACACAGCGAGGGAGGGACACACACACACACACACACACACAGCGAGGGAGGGACACACACACAGCGAGGGAGGGACACACACACACACACACACACAGCGAGGGAGGGACACACACACACACACACACACACACACACACACACACAGCGAGGGAGGGACACACACACACACTCACAGCGAGGGAGGGACACACACACAGCGAGGGAGGGACACACACACACACACACACAGCGAGGGATGGACACACACACACACACAGCGAGGGAGGGACACACACACACACACACACAGCGAGGGAGACACACACACACACACACACACACACAGACACACCGCGAGGGAGGGACACACACACAGCGAGGGAGGGACACACACACACACACACAGAGCGAGGGAGGGACACACACACACACACACACACCACACAGCGAGGGAGGGACACACACACACACACACACAGCGATGGAGGTACACACGCACACACACACACACACACAGAGCGAGGGAGGGACACACACACACACACACAGCGAGGGAGGGACACACACACACACACACACACACACACAGCGAGGGAGGGACACACACACACACACAGCGAGGGAGGGACACACACACACACACAGCGAGGGAGGGGGACACACACACACACACACACACACACACACACAGAGCGAGGGAGGGACACACACACACACACACAGCGAGGGAGGGACACACACACACACACACACAGCGGGGGAGGGACACACACAAACACACACACACAGCGAGGGAGGGACACACTCACACACACAGCGAGGGAGGGACACACACACACACACACACAGCGAGGGAGGGACACACACACACACAGCGAGGGAGGGACACACACACACACACACAGCGAGGGAGGCACACACACACAGCGAGGGAGGGACACACACACACACACAGTGAGGGAGGGACACACACACACACACACACACACACACAGAGCGAGGGAGGGACACGCTGACACACGCAGCGAGGGAGGGAGCATGGACACACAGCGTGGGAGGGACACGCACACACATAGCGAGGGAGGGACAAACAGCGAAGGAGGGACAAGCACACACCCACACACAGCGAGGGAGGGGCACACACACACACACACACAGCGAGGGAGGGGCATGCACACACACACGCGCACAGCGGGGGAGGGACATGCTCACACACACACAGCGAGGGAGGGACCCACACACACACACACACACACACAGCGAGGGAGGGACACACACACAGCGAGGGAGGGACACACACACACACACACAGCGAGGGAGGGACACACACACACACACACACACACACACAGCGAGGGAGGGACACACACACACACACACACACACAGCGAGGGAGGGACACACACACACACTCACAGCGAGGGAGGGACACACACACAGCGAGGGAGGGACACACACACACACACACACAGCGAGGGAGGGACACACACACACACACAGCGAGGGAGGGACACACACACACACACACAGCGAGGGAGACACACACACACACACACACACACACACACACACACAGCGAGGGAGGGACACACACACACACACACACACACACAGACACACAGCGAGGGAGGGACACACACACAGCGAGGGAGGGACACACACACACACACACAGAGCGAGGGAGGGACACACACACACACACACACACCACACAGCGAGGGAGGGACACACACACACACACACTCAGCGATGGAGGTACACACACACACACACACACACACACACACACACAGAGCGAGGGAGGGACACACACACACACACACACACACACACACACAGCGAGGGAGGGACACACACACACACACAGCGAGGGAGGGACACACACACAGCGAGGGAGGGGGACACACACACACACACACACACACACACAGAGCGAGGGAGGGACACACACACACACACAGCGAGGGAGGGACACACACACACACACACACAGCGGGGGAGGGACACACACAAACACACACACACAGCGAGGGAGGGACACACTCACACACACAGCGAGGGAGGGACACACACTCACACACACACAGCGAGGGAGGGACACACACACACACACACACACAGCGAGGGAGGGACACACACACACACACACACAGCGAGGAAGGGACACACACACACACACACACAGCGAGGAAGGGACACACACACACACACACAGACACACGCACACACACAGCGAGGGAGGGACGGACACACACACAGCGAGGGAGGGACACACACACACACACACACACACAGCGAGGGAGGGACACACACACACACACAGCGAGGGAGGGACACACATATACACACACACACACAGAGCGAAGGGGGACACACACACACACACACACAGTGAGGGAGGGACACACACACACACACACACACACACAGAGCGAGGGAGGGACACGCTGACACACGCAGCGAGGGAGGGAGCATGGACACACAGCGTGGGAGGGACACGCACACACATAGCGAGGGAGGGACAAACAGCGAAGGAGGGACAAGCACACACCCCGCGAGGGGGAGGGCATGTGCACACAAATTGAGAGGGGGCACACACATGCAAAGCGAGGGAGGGACATGCACATACACAGTGAGGGGGATACACGCAGACAAACGGCGAGGGAGGGACATACACACACACAGCGAGGGAGGGACACACACACACACGCACACAGCGAGGGAGGCACACACACACACACACACACACACAGCGAGGGAGGGACACACACACACACACACACACACACACACAGCGAGGGAGGGACACATACACACACACACACACAGCGAGGGAGGGACACACACACACACAGCGAGGGAGGGACACACACACACACACACAGCGAGGGAGGGACACACACACACACAGCGAGGGAGGGACACACACACACACACACACAGCGAGGGAGGGACACACACACACACACACACACACACAGCGAGGGAGGGACACACACACACACACACAGCGAGGGAGGGACACACACACACACACACAGCGAGGGAGGGACACACACACACACACAGTGTGGGAGGGACACACACACACACACACAGAGCGAGGGAGACACACACACACACACAGCGAGGGAGGGACACACACACACACAAATACACACACTCACAGCGAGGGAGGGACACACACACACACACACACAGACACACAGCGAGGGAGGGACACAAACACACACACACACAGCGAGGGAGGGACACACACACACACAGCGAGGGAGGGACACACAGCCACACACAGCGAGGGAGGGACACACACACACACACACACAGCGAGGGAGGGACACACACACACACACACACACACACAGCGAGGGAGGGACACACACACAGCGAGGGAGGGACACACACACACACACACACACAGCGAGGGAGTGACACACACACACACACACACACACACAGCGAGGGAGGGACACACACACACACACACACAGCGAGGGAGGGACACACACACACACTCACAGCTAGGGAGGGACACACACACACACACAGCGAGGGAGGGACACACACACACACACACACACACAGCGAGGGAGGGACACACACACACACACACACTCACAGCGAGGGAGGGACAGACACACACACACTCACAGCGAGGGAGAGACACACACACACACACTCACAGCGAGGGAGGGACACACACACACACTCACAGCGAGGGAGGGAAACACACACACACACACACACACTCACAGCGAGGGAGGGACACACACACACACACACTCACAGCGAGGGAGGGACACACACACACACACACTCACAGCGAGGGAGGGACACACACACACACACACACACTCACAGCGAGGGAGGGACACACACACACACACTCACAGCGAGGGAGGGACACACACACACACACACACACAGCGAGGGTGGGACACACACACACACACACACACACACACAGCGAGGGAGGGACACACACACACACACACAGACACACGCACACACACAGCGAGGGAGGGACGGACACACACACAGCGAGGGAGGGACACACACACACACACACACACAGCGAGGGAGGGAAACACACACGCACACACAGACACTCACAGCGAGGGAGGGACACACACACACACACACTCACAGCGAGGGAGGGACACACACACACACACACTCACAGCGAGGGAGGGACACACACACACACACACTCACAGCGAGGGAGGGACACACACACACACACACACACTCACAGCGAGGGAGGGACACACACACACACACTCACAGCGAGGGAGGGACACACACACACACACACACACACAGCGAGGGTGGGACACACACACACACACACACACAGCGAGGGAGGGACACACACACACACACACAGACACACGCACACACACAGCGAGGGAGGGACGGACACACACACAGCGAGGGAGGGACACACACACACACACACACACACACAGCGAGGGAGGGACACACACACACACACAGCGAGGGAGGGACACACATATACACACACACACACACATATCGAGGGAGGGACACACACACACACACAGCGAGGGAGGCACACACACACACACACACACAGAGCGAAGGGGGACACACACACACACACACAGTGAGGGAGGGACACACACACACACACACACACACAGAGCGAGGGAGGGACACGCTGACACACGCAGCGAGGGAGGGAGCATGGACACACGCGTGGGAGGGACACGCACACACATAGCGAGGGAGGGACAAACAGCGAAGGAGGGACAAGCACACACCCCGCGAGGGGGAGGGCATGTGCACACAAAATGAGAGGGGGCACACACATGCAAAGCGAGGGAGGGACATGCACATACACAGTGAGGGGGATACACGCAGACAAACGGCGAGGGAGGGACATACACACACACAGCGAGGGAGGGACACACACACACGCACACAGCGAGGGAGGCACACACACACACACACACACAGCGAGGGAGGGACACACACACACACACACACACACACACACACAGCGAGGGAGGGACACATACACACACACACACACAGCGAGGGAGGGACACACAAACACACAGCGAGGGAGGGACACACACACACACACACAGCGAGGGAGGGACACACACACACACAGCGAGGGAGGGACACACACACACACACACACAGCGAGGGAGGGACACACACACACAGCGAGGGAGGGACACACACACACACACAGCGAGGGAGGGACACACACACACACACACACACACAGCGAGGGAGGGACACACACACACACACACTCACAGCGAGGGAGGGACACACACACACACACACTCACAGCGAGGGAGGGACACACACACACACACACACACTCACAGCGAGGGAGGGACACACACACACACACTCACAGCGAGGGAGGGACACACACACACACACACACACAGCGAGGGTGGGACACACACACACACACACACACACACACAGCGAGGGAGGGACACACACACACACACACAGACACACGCACACACACAGCGAGGGAGGGACGGACACACACACAGCGAGGGAGGGACACACACACACACACACACACAGCGAGGGAGGGAAACACACACGCACACACAGACACTCACAGCGAGGGAGGGACACACACACACACACACTCACAGCGAGGGAGGGACACACACACACACACACTCACAGCGAGGGAGGGACACACACACACACACACTCACAGCGAGGGAGGGACACACACACACACACACACACTCACAGCGAGGGAGGGACACACACACACACACTCACAGCGAGGGAGGGACACACACACACACACACACACACAGCGAGGGTGGGACACACACACACACACACACACAGCGAGGGAGGGACACACACACACACACACAGACACACGCACACACACAGCGAGGGAGGGACGGACACACACACAGCGAGGGAGGGACACACACACACACACACACACACACAGCGAGGGAGGGACACACACACACACACAGCGAGGGAGGGACACACATATACACACACACACACACATATCGAGGGAGGGACACACACACACACACAGCGAGGGAGGCACACACACACACACACACACAGAGCGAAGGGGGACACACACACACACACACAGTGAGGGAGGGACACACACACACACACACACACACAGAGCGAGGGAGGGACACGCTGACACACGCAGCGAGGGAGGGAGCATGGACACACGCGTGGGAGGGACACGCACACACATAGCGAGGGAGGGACAAACAGCGAAGGAGGGACAAGCACACACCCCGCGAGGGGGAGGGCATGTGCACACAAAATGAGAGGGGGCACACACATGCAAAGCGAGGGAGGGACATGCACATACACAGTGAGGGGGATACACGCAGACAAACGGCGAGGGAGGGACATACACACACACAGCGAGGGAGGGACACACACACACGCACACAGCGAGGGAGGCACACACACACACACACACACAGCGAGGGAGGGACACACACACACACACACACACACACACACACAGCGAGGGAGGGACACATACACACACACACACACAGCGAGGGAGGGACACACAAACACACAGCGAGGGAGGGACACACACACACACACACAGCGAGGGAGGGACACACACACACACAGCGAGGGAGGGACACACACACACACACACACAGCGAGGGAGGGACACACACACACAGCGAGGGAGGGACACACACACACACACAGCGAGGGAGGGACACACACACACACACACACACACAGCGAGGGAGGGACACACACACACACACACAGCGAGGGAGGGACACACACACACACACACAGCGAGGGAGGGACACACACACACACACAGTGTGGGAGGGACACACACACACACACACAGAGCGAGGGAGACACACACACACACACAGCGAGGGAGGGACACACACACACACAAACACACACACTCACAGCGAGGGAGGGACACACACACACACACACACACAGACACACAGCGAGGGAGGGACACAAACACACACACACACAGCGAGGGAGGGACACACACACACACAGCGAGGGAGGGACACACAGCCACACACAGCGAGGGAGGGACACACACACAGCGAGGGAGGGACACACACACACACACACACACACAGCGAGGGAGTGACACACACACACACACACACACACAGCGAGGGAGGGACACACACACACACACACACAGCGAGGGAGGGACACACACACACACTCACAGCTAGGGAGGGACACACACACACACACAGCGAGGGAGGGACACACACACACACACACACACAGCGAGGGAGGGACACACACACACATACACACTCACAGCGAGGGAGGGACACACACACACACACTCACAGCGAGGGAGAGACACACACACACACACTCACAGCGAGGGAGGGACACACACACACACTCACAGCGAGGGAGGGAAACACACACACACACACTCACACACTCACAGCGAGGGAGGGACACACACACACACACACTCACAGCGAGGGAGGGACACACACACACACACACTCACAGCGAGGGAGGGACACACACACACACACACACTCACAGCGAGGGAGGGACACACACACACACACACACACTCACAGCGAGGGAGGGACACACACACACACACTCACAGCGAGGGAGGGACACACACACACACACACACACAGCGAGGGTGGGACACACACACACACACACACACACAGCGAGGGAGGGACACACACACACACACACACACACACACACAGCGAGGGAGGGACACACACATACACACAGCGAGGGAGCGACACATACACACACACAGCGAGGGAGGGACACACACACACACACACACAGACACAGCGAGGGAGGGACACACACACACACACACACACAGCGAGGGAGGGACACACACACACACACAGCGAGGGAGGGACACACACACACACACAGAGAGGGGACACACACACACACACAGCGAGGGAGGGACACACACACACAGCGAGGGAGGGACACACACACACAGCAGGGAGGGACACACACACACACACACACACACACAGAAAGGGAGGGACACACTCACACACACAGCGAGGGAGGGACACACACACACACACACACAGCGAGGGAGGGACACACACACACACAGCGAGGGAGGGACACACACACACACACACACACACACACAGAGCGAGGGAGGGACACGCTGACACACGCAGCGAGGGAGGGAGCATGGACACACAGCGTGGGAGGGACACGCACACACATAGCGAGGGAGGGACAAACAGCGAAGGAGGGACGAGCACACACCCACACACAGCGAGGGAGGGGCACACACACACCCACACACACAGCGAGGGAGGGGCATGCACACACACACACGCACAGCGGGGGAGGGACATGCTCACACACACACAGCGAGGGAGGGACACACACACACACACACAGCGAGGGAGGGACACACACACAGCGAGGGAGGGACACACACACACACACACACAGCGAGGGAGGGACACACACACACACACACACACACACACACACAGCGAGGGAGGGACACACACACACACACACACACACACAGCGAGGGAGGGACACACACACACACTCACAGCGAGGGAGGGACACACACACACACACACACAGCGAGGGAGGGACACACACACACACACACACAGCGAGGGAGGGACACACACACACACAGCGAGGGAGGGACACACACACACACAGCGAGGGAGACACACACACACACACACACACACAGCGAGGGAGGGACACACACACACACACACACACACACACACACAGACACACAGCGAGGGAGGGACACACACACAGCGAGGGAGGGACACACACACACACACACACACAGAGCGAGGGAGGGACACACACACACACACACACACACAGAGCGAAGGGGGACACACACACACACACACAGTGAGGGAGGGACACACACACACACACACACACACACAGAGCGAGGGAGGGACACGCTGACACACGCAGCGAGGGAGGGAGCATGGACACACGCGTGGGAGGGACACGCACACACATAGCGA
>NC_092771.1:73670170-73677670 GCF_047496795.1 Chiloscyllium punctatum | reverse complement strand
CACAGCAGGGAGGGACACACACACACACACACACACACACACACACAGCAAGGGAGGGACACACTCACACACACAGCGAGGGAGGGACACACACACACACACACAGCGAGGGAGGGACACACACACACACAGCGAGGGAGGGACACACACACACACACAGCGAGGGAGGCACTCACACACAGCGAGGAAGGGACACACACACACACACACAGTGAGGGAGGGACACACACACACACACACACACAGAGCGAGGGAGGGACACGCTGACACACGCAGCGAGGGAGGGAGCATGGACACACAGCGTTGGAGGGACACGCACACACATAGCGAGGGAGGGACAAACAGCGAAGGAGGGACAAGCACACACCCCGCGAGGGGGAGGGCATTTGCACACAAATTGAGAGGGGGCACACACATGCAAAGCGAGGGAGGGAAATGCACATACACAGTGAGGGGGATACACGCAGACAAACGGCGAGGGAGGGACATACACACACACAGCGAGGGAGGGACACACACACACACACACACAGCGAGGGAGGCACGCACACACACACACACACACACACACACACAGCGAGGGAGACACACACACACACACACACACACACACAGCGATGGAGGGACACACACACACACACACACACAGCGAGGGAGGGACACACACACACACAGCGAGGGAGGGACACACACACACACACACACACACACACAGCGAGGGAGGGACACACACACACACAGCGAGGGAGGGACACAAACACACACACACACACACACAGCGAGGGAGGGACACACACACACAGCGAGGGAAGGACACACACACACACACACACACAGCGAGGGAGGGACACACACACACACACACACACACAGGGAGGGAGGGACACACACACACACACACACACACAGCGAGGGAGGGACACACACACACACACAGCGAGGGAGGGACACACACACACACACAGTGTGGGATGGACACACACACACACACACACACACACAGAGCGAGGGAGGGACACACACACACACAGCGAGGGAGGGACACACACACACACAGCGAGAGAGGGACACACACACACACACAGCGAGGGAGGGACACACACACACACACAGCGAGGGAGGGACACACACACACACACACACACTCACAGCGAGGGAGGGACACACAAACACACAGCGAGGGAGGGACACACACACACAGCGAGGGAGGGACACACACACACACACAGCGAGGGAGGGACACACACACACACACAGCGAGGGAGGGACACACACCCACACACACACAGCGAGGGAGGGGCATGCACACACACACACGCACAGCGGGGGAGGGACATGCTCACACACACACAGCGAGGGAGGGACACACACACACACACACAGCGAGGGAGGGACACACACACAGCGAGGGAGGGACACACACACACACACACACACAGCGAGGGAGGGACACACACACACACTCACAGCGAGGGAGGGACACACACACACACACACGCACACAGCGAGGGAGGGACACACACACACACTCACAGCGAGGGAGGGACACACACACACACACACAGGGAGGGAGGGACACACACACACACACACACACAGCGAGGGAGGGACACACACACACACACAGCGAGGGAGGGACACACACACACACACACACAGCGAGGGAGACACACACACACACACACACACACACACAGCGAGGGAGGGACACACACACACACACACACACAGAGACACACAGCGAGGGAGGGACACACACACAGCGAGGGAGGGACACACACACACACAGAGCGAGGGAGGGACACACACACACACACAGCGAGGGAGGGACACACACACACACACACAGCGATGGAGGTACACACACACACACACACACACACACACACACACAGAGCGAGGGAGGGACACACACACACACACACAGCGAGGGAGGGACACACACACACACACAGCGAGGGAGGGACACACACACACACACACAGCGAGGGAGGGACACACACACACACACACACACACAGAGCGAGGGAGGGACACACACACACACAGCGAGGGAGGGACACACACACACACACACACAGCGGGGGAGGGACACACACAAACACACACACACAGCGAGGGAGGGACACACACACACACAGCGAGGGAGGGACACACACTCACACACACACAGCGAGGGAGGGACACACACACACACACACACACACACAGCGAGGGAGGGACACACACACACACACACACAGCGAGGGAGGGACACACACACACACACACACGCACACACACAGCGAGGGAGGGACACACACACACACAGCGAGGGAGGGACACACACACACACACACGGCGAGGGAGGGACACACATATACACACACACACACACACATAGCGAGGGAGGGACACACACGCACACACAGCGAGGGAGGCACACACACACACAAACACACAGCGAGGGAGGGACACACACACACACACAGTGAGGGAGGGACACACACACACACACACACACACACAGAGCGAGGGAGGGACACGCTGACACACGCAGCGAGGGAGGGAGCATGGACACACAGCGTGGGAGGGACACGCACACACATAGCGAGGGAGGGACAAACAGCGAAGGAGGGACAAGCACACACCCCGCGAGGGGGAGGGCATGTGCACACAAATTGAGAGGGGGCACACACATGCAAAGCGAGGGAGGGACATGCACATACACAGTGAGGGGGATACACGCAGACAAACGGCGAGGGAGGGACATACACACACACAGCGAGGGAGGGACACACACACACACGCACACAGCGAGGGAGGCACACACACACACACACACACACAGCGAGGGAGGGACACACACACACACACACACACACACAGCGAGGGAGGGACACACACACACACACACACAGCGAGGGAGGGACACACACACACACAGCGAGGGAGGGACACACACACACACACAGCGAGGGAGGGACACACACACACACAGCGAGGGAGGGACACACACACACACACAGCGAGGGAGGGGGACACACTCACACACACACACACACACAGAGCGAGGGAGGGACACACACACACACACAGCGAGGGAGGGACACACACACACACACACACACAGCGGGGGAGGGACACACACAAACACACACATACAGCGAGGGAGGGACACACTCACACACACAGCGAGGGAGGGACACACACTCACACACACACAGCGAGGGAGGGACACACACACACACACACACACACAGCGAGGGAGGGACACACACACACACACACACACAGCGAGGGAGGGACACACACACACACACACACACACACGCACACACACAGCGAGGGAGGGACACACACACACACAGCGAGGGAGGGACACACACACACACACACACACAGCGAGGGAGGGACACACACACACACACACAGCGAGGGAGGGACACACATATACACACACACACACACACACATAGCGAGGGAGGGACACACACACACACACAGCGAGGGAGGCACACACACACACACACACACACAGCGAGGGAGGGACACACACACACACACAGTGAGGGAGGGACACACACACACACACACAGAGAGAGGGAGGGACACGCTGACACACGCAGCGAGGGAGGGAGCATGGACACACAGCGTGGGAGGGACACGCACACACATAGCGAGGGAGGGACAAACAGCGAAGGAGGGACAAGCACACACACCGCGAGGGGGACGGCATGTGCACACAAATTGAGAGGGGGCACACACATGCAAAGCGAGGGAGGGACATGCACATGCACAGTGAGGGGGATACACGCAGACAAACGGCGAGGGAGGGACATACACACACACAGCGAGGGAGGGACACACACACACACGCACACAGCGAGGGAGGCACACACACACACACACACACACAGCGAGGGAGGGACACACACACACACACACACACACACACACACACACACACAGCGAGGGAGGGACACACACACACACACACACACACACACAGCGAGGGAGGGACACACACACACACAGCGAGGGAGGGACACACACACACACAGCGAGGGAGGGACACACACACACACACACAGCGAGGGAGGGACACACACACACACAGCGAGGGAGGGACACACACACACACACACACAGCGAGGGAGGGACAAACACACACAGCGAGGGAGGGACACACACACACACACACACACACAGCGAGGGAGGGACACACACACACACACACACACACAGCGAGGGAGGGACACACACACACACACAGCGAAGGAGGGACACACACACACACACACAGCGAGGGAGGGACACACACACACACACAGTGTGGGAGGGACACACACACACACACATACACACCCAGAGCGAGGGAGGGACACACACACACACACAGCGAGGGAGGGACACACACACACACACAGCGAGGGAGGGACACACACGCACACACACACACACAGCGAGGGAGGGACACACATACACACAGCGAGGGAGGGACACACACACACAGCGAGGGAGGGACACACACACACACACACACAGCGAGGGAGGGACACACACACAGCGAGGGAGGGACACACACACACACACACACACAGCGAGGGAGGGACACACACACACACTCACAGCGAGGGAGGGACACACACACACACACACACACACAGCGAGGGAGGGACACACACACACACTCACAGCGAGGGAGGGACACACACACACACACACAGGGAGGGAGGGACACACACACACACACACACACAGCGAGGGAGGGACACACACACACACACAGCGAGGGAGGGACACACACACACACACACACAGCGAGGGAGACACACACACACACACACACACACACACAGCGAGGGAGGGACACACACACACACACACACACACAGAGACACACAGCGAGGGAGGGACACACACACAGCGAGGGAGGGACACACACACACACAGAGCGAGGGAGGGACACACACACACACACAGCGAGGGAGGGACACACACACACACACACAGCGATGGAGGTACACACACACACACACACACACACACACACACAGAGCGAGGGAGGGACACACACACACACACACAGCGAGGGAGGGACACACACACACACACAGCGAGGGAGGGACACACACACACACACACAGCGAGGGAGGGACACACACACACACACACACACACAGAGCGAGGGAGGGACACACACACACACAGCGAGGGAGGGACACACACACACACACACACAGCGGGGGAGGGACACACACAAACACACACACACAGCGAGGGAGGGACACACACACACACACAGCGAGGGAGGGACACACACTCACACACACACAGCGAGGGAGGGACACACACACACACACACACACACACAGCGAGGGAGGGACACACACACACACACACACAGCGAGGGAGGGACACACACACACACACACACGCACACACACAGCGAGGGAGGGACACACACACACACAGCGAGGGAGGGACACACACACACACACACGGCGAGGGAGGGACACACATATACACACACACACACACACATAGCGAGGGAGGGACACACACGCACACACAGCGAGGGAGGCACACACACACACAAACACACAGCGAGGGAGGGACACACACACACACAGTGAGGGAGGGACACACACACACACACACACACACACAGAGCGAGGGAGGGACACGCTGACACACGCAGCGAGGGAGGGAGCATGGACACACAGCGTGGGAGGGACACGCACACACATAGCGAGGGAGGGACAAACAGCGAAGTAGGGACAAGCACACACCCCGCGAGGGGGAGGGCATGTGCACACAAATTGAGAGGGGGCACACACATGCAAAGCGAGGGAGGGACATGCACATACACAGTGAGGGGGATACACGCAGACAAACGGCGAGGGAGGGACATACACACACACAGCGAGGGAGGGACACACACACACACGCACACAGCGAGGGAGGCACACACACACACACACACACACAGCGAGGGAGGGACACACACACACACACACACACACACAGCGAGGGAGGGACACACACACACACACACACAGCGAGGGAGGGACACACACACACACAGCGAGGGAGGGACACACACACACACACAGCGAGGGAGGGACACACACACACACACAGCGAGGGAGGGGGACACACTCACACACACACACACACACAGAGCGAGGGAGGGACACACACACACACACAGCGAGGGAGGGACACACACACACACACACACACAGCGGGGGAGGGACACACACAAACACACACATACAGCGAGGGAGGGACACACTCACACACACAGCGAGGGAGGGACACACACTCACACACACACAGCGAGGGAGGGACACACACACACACACACACACAGCGAGGGAGGGACACACACACACACACACACAGCGAGGGAGGGACACACACACACACACACACACGCACACACACAGCGAGGGAGGGACACACACACACACAGCGAGGGAGGGACACACACACACACACACACACAGCGAGGGAGGGACACACACACACACACACAGCGAGGGAGGGACACACATATACACACACACACACACACACATAGCGAGGGAGGGACACACACACACACACAGCGAGGGAGGCACACACACACACACACACACACAGCGAGGGAGGGACACACACACACACACAGTGAGGGAGGGACACACACACACACACACAGAGAGAGGGAGGGACACGCTGACACACGCAGCGAGGGAGGGAGCATGGACACACAGCGTGGGAGGGACACGCACACACATAGCGAGGGAGGGACAAACAGCGAAGGAGGGACAAGCACACACACCGCGAGGGGGACGGCATGTGCACACAAATTGAGAGGGGGCACACACATGCAAAGCGAGGGAGGGACATGCACATGCACAGTGAGGGGGATACACGCAGACAAACGGCGAGGGAGGGACATACACACACACAGCGAGGGAGGGACACACACACACACGCACACAGCGAGGGAGGCACACACACACACACACACACACAGCGAGGGAGGGACACACACACACACACACACACACACACACACACACACACAGCGAGGGAGGGACACACACACACACACACACACACACACACATAGCGAGGGAGGGACACACACACACACAGCGAGGGAGGGACACACACACACACAGCGAGGGAGGGACACACACACACACACACAGCGAGGGAGGGACACACACACACACAGCGAGGGAGGGACACACACACACACACACACAGCGAGGGAGGGACAAACACACACAGCGAGGGAGGGACACACACACACACACACACACACAGCGAGGGAGGGACACACACACACACACACACACACAGCGAGGGAGGGACACACACACACACACAGCGAAGGAGGGACACACACACACACACACAGCGAGGGAGGGACACACACACACACACAGTGTGGGAGGGACACACACACACACACACACACACCCAGAGCGAGGGAGGGACACACACACACACACAGCGAGG
>NC_092771.1:73657670-73662670 GCF_047496795.1 Chiloscyllium punctatum | reverse complement strand
ACACACACACACACAGCGAGGGAGGGACACACACACACACAGCGAGGGAGGGACACACACACACACACACAAAGCGAGGGAGGGACACACACACACACACACACAGCGAGGGAGGGACACACACACACAGCGAGGGAGGGACACACACACACACACACACACACAGCGAGGGAGGGGGACACACACACACACAGCGAGGGAGGGACACACACACACACACACAGCGAGGGAGGGACACACACACACACACACAGTGTGGGAGGGACACACACACACACACACACACAGAGCGAGGGAGGGACACACACACACACAGCGAGGGAGGGACACACACACACGCAAACACATACACTCACAGCGAGGGAGGGACACACACACACACACACACAGACACACAGCGAGGGAGGGACACAAACACACACACACACAGCGAGGGAGGGACACACACACACACAGCGAGGGAGGGACACACACACACACACAGCGAGGGAGGGACACACACACGCACACAGCGAGGGAGGGACACACACGCACAAACACACACACAGCGAGGGAGGGACACACATACACACAGCGAGGGAGGGACACACACACACAGCGAGGGAGGGACACACACACACACACAGCGAGGGAGGGACACACACACACACACAGCGAGGGAGGGACACACACACACACACACACACACACACACACACAGCGAGGGAGGGGCATGCACACACACACACGCACAGCGGGGGAGGGACATGCTCACACACACACAGCGAGGGAGGGACACACACACACACACACACACACAGCGAGGGAGACACACACACACACACACACACACACACAGCGAGGGAGGGACACACACACACACACACACAGCGAGGGAGGGACACACACATACACACACAGCGAGGGAGGGACACACACACACACACACACACACACACACACACAGCGAGGGAGGGACACACACACACACACACACACACACACTCACAGCGAGGGAGGGACACACACACACACACACTCACAGCAAGGGAGGGACACACACACACACACACTCACAGCGAGGGAGGGACACACACACACACACACACTCACAGCGAGGGAGAGACACACACACATACACACACACACACAGCGAGGGAGGGACACACACACACACATACACACAGCGAGGGAGCGACACATACACACACACAGCGAGGGAGGGACACACACACACACACACACAGCGAGGGAGGGACACACACACACACACACACAGCGAGGGAGGGACACACACACACACACACACAGCGAGGGAGGGACACACACACACACACACACACACAGCGAGGGAGGGACACACACACACACACACACACACACACACACACACACACAGCGAGGGAGGGACACACACACACACACACACACAGCGAGGGAGGGACACGCACACACACACACACACAGCGAGGGAGGGAGACGCACACACACACACACAGCGAGGGCGGGACACGCACACACACACACACAGCGAGGGAGGGACACGCACACACACACACAGCGAGGGAGGGACACGCACGCACACAGCAAGGGAGGGACACACACACACACAGCAATGAAGGGACACACACACACACACACAGCAAGGGAGGGACACACACACAGCAAGGGAGGGACACACACAGCAAGGGAGGGACACACACACACACACACACACACACACACAGCAAGGGAGGGACACACACACTCACACGCACAGTGAGGGAGGGACACACACACACACACACACACACACACACACAGCGAGGGAGGGACACACACACACACACAGCGAGGGAGGGACACACACACACACACACACAGCGAGGGAGGGACTCACACACACACACACAGCGAGGGAGGGACACACACACACACACACACACACACACAGCGAGGGAGGGACACACACACACACAGCGAGGGAGGGACACACACACACACACTCACAGCGAGGGAGAGACACACACACACACTCACAGCGAGGGAGGGACACACACACACACTCACAGCGAGGGAGGGACACACACACACACACTCACAGCGAGGGAGGGACACACACACACACACACTCACAGCGAGGGAGGGACACACACACACACAGCGAGGGAGGGACACACACACACACACACTCACAGCGAGGGAGGGACACACACACACACACACAAACACTCACAGCGAGGGAGGGACACACACACACACACTCACAGCGAGGGAGGGACACACACACACACACACACACACACTCACAGCGAGGGAGGGACACACACACACACACTCACAGCGAGGGAGAGACACACACACACACACTCACAGCGAGGGAGAGACACACACACACACACACTCAGCGAGGGAGGGGCATGCACACACACACACGCACAGCGGGGGAGGGACATGCTCACACACACACAGCGAGAGAGGGACACACACACACCCACACACACACACACACAGCGAGGGAGGGACACACACACAGCGAGGGAGGGACACACACACACACACACACAGCGAGGGAGGGACACACACACACACACTCACAGCTAGGGAGGGACACACACACACACAGCGAGGGAGGGACACACACACACACACACACACACACACACAGCGAGGGAGGGACACACACACACACACAGCGAGGGAGGGACACACACACACACACAGCGAGGGAGACACACACACACACACACACACACACACACACACAGCGAGGGAGGGACACACACACACACACACACACACACACAGACACACAGCGAGGGAGGGACACACACACAGCGAGGGAGGGACACCCACACACACACACACAGAGCGAGGGAGGGACACACACACACACACACACACACACACACACAGCGAGGGAGGGACACACACACACACACACACACAGCGATGGAGGTACACACACTCACACACACACACACACAGAGCGAGGGAGGGACACACACACACCCACACACAGCGAGGGAGGGACACACACACACACACAGCGAGGGAGGGACACACACACACACACAGCGAGGGAGGGACACACACACACACACACACAGAGCGAGGGAGGGACACACACACACACACAGCGAGGGAGGGACACACACACACACACACACAGCGGGGGAGGGACACACACAAACACACACACACAGCGAGGGAGGGACACACTCACACACACAGCGAGGGAGGGACACACACTCACACACACACAGCGAGGGAGGTACACACACTCACACACACACACACACAGAGCGAGGGAGGGACACACACACACCCACACACAGCGAGGGAGGGACACACACACACACACAGCGAGGGAGGGACACACTCACACACACAGCGAGGGAGGGACACACACACACACACACACACAGCGATGGAGGTACACACACTCACACACACACACACACAGAGCGAGGGAGGGACACACACACACCCACACACAGCGAGGGAGGGACACACACACACACACAGCGAGGGAGGGACACACACACACACACAGCGAGGGAGGGACACACACACACACACACACAGAGCGAGGGAGGGACACACACACACACACAGCGAGGGAGGGACACACACACACACACACACAGCGATGGAGGTACACACACACACACACACACAGAGCGAGGGAGGGACACACACACACACACACACAGCGAGGGAGGGACACACACACACACACACACACACGCACAGCGAGGGAGGGACACACACACACACAGCGAGGGAGGGACACACACACACACACAGGGAGGGAGGGGGACACACACACACACACACACACACAGAGCGAGGGAGGGACACACACACACACACAGCGAGGGAGGGACACACACACACACACACACAGCGGGGGAGGGACACACACAAACACACACACACAGCGAGGGAGGGACACACTCACACACACAGCGAGGGAGGGACACACACTCACACACACACAGCGAGGGAGGGACACACACTCACACACACACAGCGAGGGAGGGACACACACACACACACAGCGAGGGAGGGACACACACACACACACACACTCAGCGAGGGAGGGGCATGCACACACAGACACGCACAGCGGGGGAGGGACATGCTCACACACACACAGCGAGAGAGGGACACACACACACCCACACACACACACACACAGCGAGGGAGGGACACACACACAGCGAGGGAGGGACACACACACACACACACACACAGCGAGGGAGGGACACACACACACACTCACAGCTAGGGAGGGACACACACACACACAGCGAGGGAGGGACACACACACACACACACACACACACACAGCGAGGGAGGGACACACACACACACACAGCGAGGGAGGGACACACACACACACACAGCGAGGGAGACACACACACACACACACACACACACACACACACAGCGAGGGAGGGACACACACACACACACACACACACACACAGACACACAGCGAGGGAGGGACACACACACAGCGAGGGAGGGACACACACACACACACACACAGAGCGAGGGAGGGACACACACACACACACACACACACACACACACAGCGAGGGAGGGACACACACACACACACACACACAGCGATGGAGGTACACACACTCACACACACACACACAGAGCGAGGGAGGGACACACACACACCCACACACAGCGAGGGAGGGACACACACACACACACAGCGAGGGAGGGACACACACACACACACAGCGAGGGAGGGACACACACACACACACACACAGAGCGAGGGAGGGACACACACACACACACAGCGAGGGAGGGACACACACACACACACACACAGCGGGGGAGGGACACACACAAACACACACACACAGCGAGGGAGGGACACACTCACACACACAGCGAGGGAGGGACACACACTCACACACACACAGCGAGGGAGGGACACACACACACACACACACACAGCGAGGGAGGGACACACACACACACACACACACACAGCGAGGGAGGGACACACACAC
>NC_092771.1:73650170-73652670 GCF_047496795.1 Chiloscyllium punctatum | reverse complement strand
AGCATGGACACACAGCGTGGGAGGGACACGCACACACATAGCGAGGGAGGGACAAACAGCGAAGGAGGGACAAGCACACACCCCGCGAGGGGGAGGGCATGTGCACACAAATTGAGAGGGGGCACACACATGCAAAGCGAGGGAGGGACATGCACATACACAGTGAGGGGGATACACGCAGACAAACGGCGAGGGAGGGACATACACACACACAGCGAGGGAGGGACACACACACACACACACACAGCGAGGGAGGCACACACACACACACACACACACAGCGAGGGAGGGACACACACACACACACACACACACACACAGCGAGGGAGGGACACACACACACACAGCGAGGGAGGGACACACACACACACACACAAAGCGAGGGAGGGACACACACACACACACACACAGCGAGGGAGGGACACACACACACAGCGAGGGAGGGACACACACACACACACACACACACAGCGAGGGAGGGGGACACACACACACACAGCGAGGGAGGGACACACACACACACACACAGCGAGGGAGGGACACACACACACACACACAGTGTGGGAGGGACACACACACACACACACACACAGAGCGAGGGAGGGACACACACACACACAGCGAGGGAGGGACACACACACACGCAAACACACACACTCACAGCGAGGGAGGGACACACACACACACACACACAGACACACAGCGAGGGAGGGACACAAACACACACACACACAGCGAGGGAGGGACACACACACACACAGCGAGGGAGGGACACACACACACACACAGCGAGGGAGGGACACACACACGCACACAGCGAGGGAGGGACACACACGCACAAACACACACACAGCGAGGGAGGGACACACATACACACAGCGAGGGAGGGACACACACACACAGCGAGGGAGGGACACACACACACACACAGCGAGGGAGGGACACACACACACACACAGCGAGGGAGGGACACACACACACACACACACACACACACACAGCGAGGGAGGGGCATGCACACACACACACGCACAGCGGGGGAGGGACATGCTCACACACACACAGCGAGGGAGGGACACACACACACACACACACACACAGCGAGGGAGACACACACACACACACACACACACACACACAGCGAGGGAGGGACACACACACACACACACACAGCGAGGGAGGGACACACACATACACACACAGCGAGGGAGGGACACACACACACACACACACACACACACACACACAGCGAGGGAGGGACACACACACACACACACACACACACACTCACAGCGAGGGAGGGACACACACACACACACACTCACAGCAAGGGAGGGACACACACACACACACACTCACAGCGAGGGAGGGACACACACACACACACACACTCACAGCGAGGGAGAGACACACACACATACACACACACACACAGCGAGGGAGGGACACACACACACACATACACACAGCGAGGGAGCGACACATACACACACACAGCGAGGGAGGGACACACACACACACACACACAGCGAGGGAGGGACACACACACACACACACACAGCGAGGGAGGGACACACACACACACACACACAGCGAGGGAGGGACACACACACACACACACACACACAGCGAGGGAGGGACACACACACACACACACACACACACACACACACACACACAGCGAGGGAGGGACACACACACACACACACACACAGCGAGGGAGGGACACGCACACACACACACACACAGCGAGGGAGGGAGACGCACACACACACACACAGCGAGGGCGGGACACGCACACACACACACACAGCGAGGGAGGGACACGCACACACACACACAGCGAGGGAGGGACACGCACGCACACAGCAAGGGAGGGACACACACACACACAGCAATGAAGGGACACACACACACACACACAGCAAGGGAGGGACACACACACAGCAAGGGAGGGACACACACAGCAAGGGAGGGACACACACACACACACACACACACACACACACAGCAAGGGAGGGACACACACACTCACACGCACAGTGAGGGAGGGACACACACACACACACACACACACACACACACAGCGAGGGAGGGACACACACACACACACAGCGAGGGAGGGACACACACACACACACACACAGCGAGGGAGGGACTCACACACACACACACAGCGAGGGAGGGACACACACACACACACACACACACACACAGCGAGGGAGGGACACACACACACACAGCGAGGGAGGGACACACACACACACACTCACAGCGAGGGAGAGACACACACACACACTCACAGCGAGGGAGGGACACACACACACACTCACAGCGAGGGAGGGACACACACACACACACTCACAGCGAGGGAGGGACACACACACACACACACTCACAGCGAGGGAGGGACACACACACACACAGCGAGGGAGGGACACACACACACACACACTCACAGCGAGGGAGGGACACACACACACACACACAAACACTCACA
>NC_092771.1:73622670-73645170 GCF_047496795.1 Chiloscyllium punctatum | reverse complement strand
GAGGGACACACACACACACACACAAACAGCGAGGGAGGGACACACACACACACACACACACACACACACACACACAGCGAGGGAGGGACACACACACACACACACACACACACACACAGCGAGGGAGGGACACACACACACACACACACACACACACACAGACACACAGCGAGGGAGGGACACACACACAGCGAGGGAGGGACACACACACACACACACAGAGCGAGGGAGGGACACACACACACACACACACACACACACAGCGAGGGAGGGACACACACACACACACACACACACAGCGATGGAGGTACACACACTCACACACACACACACAGAGCGAGGGAGGGACACACACACACCCACACACAGCGAGGGAGGGACACACACACACACACA
Source organism: Chiloscyllium punctatum (assembly GCF_047496795.1). NCBI lineage: Eukaryota > Metazoa > Chordata > Chondrichthyes > Orectolobiformes > Hemiscylliidae > Chiloscyllium > Chiloscyllium punctatum. The sequence goes on along the minus strand of NC_092771.1, from coordinate 73,644,774 downwards.
GCGAGGGAGGGACACACACACACACACAGCGAGGGAGGGGGACACACACACACACACACACACACACACACAGAGCGAGGGAGGGACACACACACACACACAGCGAGGGAGGGACACACACACACACACACACAGCGGGGGAGGGACACACACAAACACACACACACAGCGAGGGAGGGACACACTCACACACACAGCGAGGGAGGGACACACACTCACACACACACAGCGAGGGTGGGACACACACACACACACACACACAGCGAGGGAGGGACACACACACACACTCACACACAGAGCGAGGGAGGGACACACACACACACACACACACACACACACGCACACACACAGCGAGGGAGGGACACACACACACACAGCGAGGGAGGGACACACACACACACACACACACAGCGAGGGAGGGACACACACACAAACACACACAGCGAGGGAGTGACACACATATACACACACACACACACATAGCGAGGGAGGGACACACACACACACACAGCGAGGGAGGCACACACACACACACACACACACAGCGAGGGAGGGACACACACACACACACACACACACACACAGAGCGAGGGAGAGACACGCTGACACACGCAGCGAGGGAGGGAGCATGGACACACAGCGTGGGAGGGACACGCGCACACATAGCGAGGGAGGGACAAACAGCGAAGGAGGGACAAGCACACACCCCGCGAGGGGGAGGGCATGTGCACACAAATTGAGAGGGGGCACACACATGCAAAGCGAGGGAGGGACATGCACATACACAGTGAGGGGGATACACGCAGACAAACGGCGAGGGAGGGACATACACACACACAGCGAGGGAGGGACACACACACACACACACACAGCGAGGGAGGCACACACACACACACACACACACAGCGAGGGAGGGACACACACACACACACACACACACACACAGCGAGGGAGGGACACACACACACACAGCGAGGGAGGGACACACACACACACACACAAAGCGAGGGAGGGACACACACACACACACACACAGCGAGGGAGGGACACACACACACAGCGAGGGAGGGACACACACACACACACACACACACAGCGAGGGAGGGGGACACACACACACACAGCGAGGGAGGGACACACACACACACACACAGCGAGGGAGGGACACACACACACACACACAGTGTGGGAGGGACACACACACACACACACACACAGAGCGAGGGAGGGACACACACACACACAGCGAGGGAGGGACACACACACACGCAAACACACACACTCACAGCGAGGGAGGGACACACACACACACACACACAGACACACAGCGAGGGAGGGACACAAACACACACACACACAGCGAGGGAGGGACACACACACACACAGCGAGGGAGGGACACACACACACACACAGCGAGGGAGGGACACACACACGCACACAGCGAGGGAGGGACACACACGCACAAACACACACACAGCGAGGGAGGGACACACATACACACAGCGAGGGAGGGACACACACACACAGCGAGGGAGGGACACACACACACACACAGCGAGGGAGGGACACACACACACACACAGCGAGGGAGGGACACACACACACACACACACACACACACACAGCGAGGGAGGGGCATGCACACACACACACGCACAGCGGGGGAGGGACATGCTCACACACACACAGCGAGGGAGGGACACACACACACACACACACACACAGCGAGGGAGAGACACACACACACACACACACACACACACAGCGAGGGAGGGACACACACACACACACACACAGCGAGGGAGGGACACACACATACACACACAGCGAGGGAGGGACACACACACACACACACACACACACACACACACAGCGAGGGAGGGACACACACACACACACACACACACACACTCACAGCGAGGGAGGGACACACACACACACACACTCACAGCAAGGGAGGGACACACACACACACACACTCACAGCGAGGGAGGGACACACACACACACACACACTCACAGCGAGGGAGAGACACACACACATACACACACACACACAGCGAGGGAGGGACACACACACACACATACACACAGCGAGGGAGCGACACATACACACACACAGCGAGGGAGGGACACACACACACACACACACAGCGAGGGAGGGACACACACACACACACACACAGCGAGGGAGGGACACACACACACACACACACAGCGAGGGAGGGACACACACACACACACACACACACAGCGAGGGAGGGACACACACACACACACACACACACACACAGCGAGGGAGGGACACACACACACACACACACACAGCGAGGGAGGGACACGCACACACACACACACACAGCGAGGGAGGGAGACGCACACACACACACACAGCGAGGGCGGGACACGCACACACACACACACAGCGAGGGAGGGACACGCACACACACACACAGCGAGGGAGGGACACGCACGCACACAGCAAGGGAGGGACACACACACACACAGCAAGGGAGGGACACACACACACACAGCAATGAAGGGACACACACACACACACACAGCAAGGGAGGGACACACACACAGCAAGGGAGGGACACACACAGCAAGGGAGGGACACACACACACTCACACACACACACACACAGCAAGGGAGGGACACACACACTCACACGCACAGTGAGGGAGGGACACACACACACACACACACACACACACACACAGCGAGGGAGGGACACACACACACACACAGCGAGGGAGGGACACACACACACACACACACAGCGAGGGAGGGACTCACACACACACACACAGCGAGGGAGGGACACACACACACACACACACACACACACAGCGAGGGAGGGACACACACACACACAGCGAGGGAGGGACACACACACACACACTCACAGCGAGGGAGAGACACACACACACACTCACAGCGAGGGAGGGACACACACACACACTCACAGCGAGGGAGGGACACACACACACACACTCACAGCGAGGGAGGGACACACACACACACACACTCACAGCGAGGGAGGGACACACACACACACAGCGAGGGAGGGACACACACACACACACACTCACAGCGAGGGAGGGACACACACACACACACACAAACACTCACAGCGAGGGAGGGACACACACACACACACTCACAGCGAGGGAGGGACACACACACACACACACACACACACTCACAGCGAGGGAGGGACACACACACACACACTCACAGCGAGGGAGAGACACACACACACACACTCACAGCGAGGGAGGGACACACACACACACACTCACAGCGAGGGAGAGACACACACACACACACTCACAGCGAGGGAGGGACACACACACACACTCACAGCGAGGGAGGGACACACACACACACACTCACAGCGAGGGAGGGACACACACACACACACACTCACAGCGAGGGAGGGACACACACACACACAGCGAGGGAGGGACACACACACACACACACTCACAGCGAGGGAGGGACACACACACACACACACAAACACTCACAGCGAGGGAGGGACACACACACACACACTCACAGCGAGGGAGGGACACACACACACACACACACACAGCGAGGGAGGGATTCACACACACACACACACACAGCGAGGGAGGGACACACACACACACACACACACACACAGCGAGGGAGGGGCATGCACACACACACACGCACAGCGGGGGAGGGACATGCTCACACACACACAGCGAGGGAGGGACACACACACACACACACAGCGAGGGAGGGACACACACACAGCGAGGGAGGGACACACACACACACACACACAGCGAGGGAGTGACACACACACACACACACAGCGAGGGAGGGACACACACACACACACACAAACACAGCGAGGGAGGGACACACACACACACTCACAGCTAGGGAGGGACACACACACACACACACACAGCGAGGGAGGGACACACACACACACACACACACAGCGAGGGAGGGACACACACACACACACAGCGAGGGAGACACACACACACACACACACACACACACACACACAGCGAGGGAGGGACACACACACACACACACACAGAGCGAGGGAGGGACACACACACACACACACACACACACACACACACACAGCGAGGGAGGGACACACACACACACACACACAGCGATGGAGGTACACACACACACACACACACACACAGAGCGAGGGAGGGACACACACACACACACAGAGCGAGGGAGGGACACACACACACACACACACACACACACACAGCGAGGGAGGGACACACACACACACACAGCGAGGGAGGGACACACACACACACACACACACACACACACACACAGAGCGAGGGAGGGACACACACACACACACAGCGAGGGAGGGACACACACACACACACACACACAGCGATGGAGGGACACACACACACACACACACACACAGCGAGGGAGGGACACACACACACACAAACACACAGCGAGGGAGGGACACACACTCACACACACACAGCGAGGGAGGGACACACACACATACACACACACAGCGAGGGAGGGACACACACACACAGCGAGGGAGGGACACACACACACACACACACACGCACACACACAGCGAGGGAGGGACACACACACACACAGCGAGGGAGGGACACACACACACACACACACACAGCGAGGGAGGGACACACACACACACACACACAGCGAGGGAGGGACACACATATACACACACACACACACATAGCGAGGGAGGGACACACACACACACACAGCGAGGGAGGCACACACACACAGCGAGGGAGGGACACACACACAGTGAGGGAGGGACACACACACACACACACACACAGAGCGAGGGAGGGACACGCTGACACACGCAGCGAGGGAGGGAGCATGGACACACAGCGTGGGAGGGACACGCACACACATAGCGAGGGAGGGACAAACAGCGAAGGAGGGACAAGCACACACACCGCGAGGGGGAGGGCATGTGCACACAAATTGAGAGGGGGCACACACATGCAAAGCGAGGGAGGGACATGCACATACACAGTGAGGGGGATACACGCAGACAAACGGCGAGGGAGGGACATACACACACACAGCGAGGGAGGGACACACACACACAGCGAGGGAGGCACACACACACACACACACACAGCGAGGGAGGGACACACACACACACACACACACACACAGCGAGGGAGGGACACACACACACACACAGCGAGGGAGGGACACACACACACACAGCGAGGGAGGGACACACACACACACACACACAGCGAGGGAGGGACACACACACACACAGCGAGGGAGGGACACACACACACACACACACACACAGCGAGGGAGGGACACACACACACACACACAGAGCGAGGGAGGGACACACACACACACACACACACACACAGCGAGTGAGGGGGACACACACACACACAGCGAGGGAGGGACACACACACACACACACACACAGCGAGGGAGGGACACACACACACACACAGTGTGGGAGGGACACACACACACACACACACACAGAGCGAGGGAGGGACACACACACACACAGCGAGGGAGGGACACACACACACGCAAACACACACACTCACAGCGAGGGAGGGACACACACACACACACACACACAGACACACAGCGAGGGAGGGACACAAACACACACACACACAGCGAGGGAGGGACACACACACACACAGCGAGGGAGGGACACACACACACACACAGCGAGGGAGGGACACACACACACACACAGCGAGGGAGGGACACACACGCACACACACACACACAGCGAGGGAGGGACACACATACACACAGCGAGGGAGGGACACACAGCGGGGGAGGGACATGCTCACACACACAGCGAGGGAGGGACACACACACACACACACACACACAGCGAGGGAGAGACACACACACACACACATACACACACAGCGAGGGAGGGACACACACACACACACACACACAGCGAGGGAGGGACACACACACACACACACACACACACCACACAGCGAGGGAGGGATACACACACACACACACAAACAGCGTGGGAGGGACACACACACACACACACACACACACACACACACACACACAGCGAGGGAGGGACACACACACACACACACACTCACAGCGAGGGAGGGACACACACACACACACACTCACAGCAAGGGAGGGACACACACACACACACACTCACAGCGAGGGAGGGACACACACACACACACTCACAGCGAGGGAGAGACACACACACATACACACACACACACACAGTGAGGGAGGGACACACACACACACACACACACACATCGAGGGAGGGACACACACATACACACAGCAAGGGAGCGACACATACACACACACAGCGAGGGAGGGACACACACACACACACACACACACAGCGAGGGAGGGACACACACACACACACACAGCGAGGGAGGGACACATACACACACACACACACACACACACAGCGAGGGAGGGACACACACACACACACACACACACACAGCGAGGGAGGGACACACACACACACACACACACACACACAGCGAGGGAGGGACACACACACACACACACACAGCGAGGGAGGGACACGCACACACACACACACACACACAGCGAGGGAGGGAGACGCACACACACACACACAGCGAGGGCGGGACACGCACACACACACACACAGCGAGGGAGGGAGACGCACACACACACACAGCGAGGGAGGGACACGCACGCACACAGCAAGGGAGGGACACACACACACACAGCAAGGGAGGGACACACACACACACAGCAATGGAGGGACACACACACACACACACAGCAAGGGAGGGACACACACACAGCAAGGGAGGGACACACACACAGCAAGGGAGGGACACACACACACACACACAGCAAGGGAGGGACACACACACACACACACACACAGCAAGGGAGGGACACAAACACCCACACACACAGTGAGGGAGGGACACACACACACACACACACACACACACACACACACACACACACACACACACACACACAGCGAGGGAGGGACACACACACACACAGCGAGGGAGGGACACACACACACACACACACACACACAGCGAGGGAGGGACACACACACACACACACAGCGAGGGAGGGACACACACACACACACACACACAGCGAGGGAGGGACACACACACACACAGCGAGGGAGGGACACACACACACAGCGAGAGAGGGACAAACACACACACACACTCACAGCGAGGGAGGGACACACACACACACTCACAGCGAGGGAGACACACACACACACACTCACAGCGAGGGAGGGACACACACACACACTCACAGCGAGGGAGGGACACACACACACACACACACACTCACAGCGAGGGAGGGACACACACACACACACACTCACAGCGAGGGAGGGACACACACACACACTCACAGCCAGGGAGGGACACACACACACACACACTCACAGCGAGGGAGGGACACACACACACACACACACACTCACAGCGAGGGAGGGACACACACCACACACACACCACACAGCGAGGGAGGGATACACACACACACACACAAACAGCGAGGGAGGGACACACACACACACACACACACACACACACACACACACACACAGCGAGGGAGGGACACACACACACACACACACTCACAGCGAGGGAGGGACACACACACACACACACTCACAGCAAGGGAGGGACACACACACACACACTCACAGCGAGGGAGGGACACACACACACACACACTCACAGCGAGGGAGAGACACACACACATACACACACACACACACAGTGAGGGAGGGACACACACACACACACACACACATCGAGGGAGGGACACACACATACACACAGCAAGGGAGCGACACATACACACACACAGCGAGGGAGGGACACACACACACACACACACAGCGAGGGAGGGACACACACACACACACACAGCGAGGGAGGGACACATACACACACACACACACACAGCGAGGGAGGGACACACACACACACACACACACAGCGAGGGAGGGACACACACACACACACACACACACAGCGAGGGAGGGACACACACACACACACACACAGCGAGGGAGGGACACGCACACACACACACACACACACAGCGAGGGAGGGAGACGCACACACACACACACACAGCGAGGGCAAGACACGCACACACACACACACAGCGAGGGAGGGACACGCACACACACACACAGCGAGGGAGGGACACGCACGCACACAGCAAGGGAGGGACACACACACACACAGCAAGGGAGGGACACACACACACACAGCAATGGAGGGACACACACACACACACACACACAGCAAGGGAGGGACACACACACAGCAAGGGAGGGACACACACACAGCAAGGGAGGGACACACACACACACACAGAGCAAGGGAGGGTCACACACACACACACACACAGCAAGGGAGGGACACACACACCCACACACACAGTGAGGGAGGGACACACACACACACACACACACACACACACACACACACACACACAGCGAGGGAGGGACACACACACACACAGCGAGGGAGGGACACACACACACACACACACACACAGCGAGGGAGGGACACACACACACACAACAAGCGAGGGAGGGACACACACACACACACACACACACACAGCGAGGGAGGGACACACACACACACAGCGAGGGAGGGACACACACACACAGCGAGAGAGGGACAAACACACACACACACTCACAGCGAGGGAGGGACACACACACACACACTCACAGCGAGGGAGACACACACACACACACACACAGCGAGGGAGGGACACACACACACACTCACAGCGAGGGAGGGACACACACACACACACACACACTCACAGCGAGGGAGGGACACACACACACACACACACTCACAGCGAGGTAGGGACACACACACACACTCACAGCCAGGGAGGGACACACACACACACACACTCACAGCGAGGGAGGGACACACACACACACACACACACTCACAGCGAGGGAGGGACACACACCACACACACTCACAGCGAGGGAGGGACACACACACACACACACACACACAGCGAGGGAGGGATACACACACACACACACAGCGAGGGAGGGACACACACACACACACACACACACACACAGCGAGGGAGGGACACACACATACACACAGCGAGGGAGCGACACATACACACACACAGCGAGGGAGGGACACACACACACACACACACAGCGAGGGAGGGACACACACACACACACACACACACAGCGAGAGAGGGACACACACACACACACAGCGAGGGGACACACACACACACACAGCGAGGGAGGGACACACACACACAGCGAGGGAGGGACACACACACACAGCAGGGAGGGACACACACACACACACACACACACATACACAGCAAGGGAGGGACACACTCACACACACAGCGAGGGAGGGACACACACACACACACACAGCGAGGGAGGGACACACACACACACAGCGAGGGAGGGACACACACACACACACAGCGAGGGAGGCACACACACACACACACACACACAGCGAGGGAGGGACACACACACACACACAGTGAGGGAGGGACACACACACACACACACACAGAGCGAGGGAGGGACACGCTGACACACGCAGCGAGGGAGGGAGCATGGACACACAGCGTGGGAGGGACACGCACACACATAGCGAGGGAGGGACAAACAGCGAAGGAGGGACAAGCACACACCCCGCGAGGTGGAGGGCATGTGCACACAAATTGAGAGGGGGCACACACATGCAAAGCGAGGGAGGGACATGCACATACACAGTGAGGGGGATACACGCAGACAAACGGCGAGGGAGGGACATACACACACACAGCGAGGGAGGGACACACACACACACACAGCGACGGAGGCACACACACACACACACACACAGCGAGGGAGGGACACACACACACACACACACACACACACACACAGCGAGGGAGGGACACACACACACACACAGCGAGGGAGGGACACACACACACAAAGCGAGGGAGGGACACACACACACACACACACACACACAGCGAGGGAGGGACACACACACACAGCGAGGGAGGGACACACACACACACACACACACACACACACACACAGCGAGGGAGGGACACACACACACAGCGAGGGAGGGACACACACACACACACACAGCGAGGGAGGGACACACACACACACACACACACACAGCGAGGGAGGGACACACACACACACACACCGAGGGAGGGACACACACACACACACACAGCGAGGGAGGGACACACACACACACACACAGTGTGGGAGGGACACACACACACACACACACACACACACACACAGAGCGAGGGAGGGACACACACACACAGCGAGGGAGGGACACACACACACACAAACACACACACTCACAGCGAGGGAGGGACACACACAAACACACACACAGACACACAGCGAGGGAGGGACACAAACACACACACACACAGCGAGGGAGGGACACACACACACACAGCGAGGGAGGGACACACACACACACACAGCGACGGAGGGACACACACACACACACAGCGAGGGAGGGACACACACGCACACACACACACTCAGCGAGGGAGGGACACACATACACACAGCGAGGGAGGGACACACACACACAGCGAGGGAGGGACACACACACACACAGCGAGGGAGGGACACACACACACACACAGCGAGGGAGGGACACACACACACACACACACACACACACACACAGCGAGGGAGGGGCATGCACACACACACACGCACAGCGGGGGAGGGACATGCTCACACACACACAGCGAGGGAGGGACACACACACACACACACACACACACAGTGAGGGAGGGACACACACACAGCGAGGGAGGGACACACACACACACACAGAGCGAGGGAGGGACACACACACACACACACACACACACACACACACAGCGAGGGAGGGACACACACACACACACAGCGAGGGAGGGACACACACACACACACACAGCGAGGGAGACACACACACACACACACAGCGAGGGAGGGACACACACACACACACACACACAGACACACAGCGAGGGAGGGACACACACACACACACACACACACAGCGAGGGAGGGACACACACACACACACACAGAGCGAGGGAGGAACACACACACACACACACACACAGCGAGGGAGGGACACACATACACACACACACACACACACACAGCGAGGGAGGGACATGCACACACACACACACACACACAGCGAGGGAGGGAGACGCACACACACACACACAGCGAGGGCGGGACACGCACACACACATACAAAGCGAGGGAGGGACACGCACACACACACACAGCGAGGGAGGGACACGCACGCACACAGCAAGGGAGGGACACACACACACACAGCATGGGAGGGACACACACACACACAGCAATGGTGGGACACACACACACACACACAGCAAGGGAGGGACACACACACAGCAAGGGAGGGACACACACGCACACACACACACAGCAAGGGAGGGACACACACACACACATAGACACACACACACAGCAAGGGAGGGACACACACACCCACACGCACAGTGAGGGAGGGACACACACACACACACACACACACACACACACAGCGAGGGAGGGACACACACACACACAGCGAGGGAGGGAGACACACACACACACACACAGCGAGGGAGGGACACACACACACACACACAGCGAGGGAGGGACACACACACACACACACACACACACACAGCGAGGGAGGGCCACACACACACACAGCGAGGGAGGGACACACACACACAGCCAGGGAGGGACACACACACACACACACTCACAGCGAGGGAGGGACACACACACACACACTCACAGCGAGGGAGAGACACACACACACACACACACACACTCACAGCGAGGGAGGGACACACACACACACACACTCACAGCGAGGGAGGGACACAAACACACACACACTCACAGCGAGGGAGGGACACATACACACACACTCACAGCGAGGGAGGGACACACACACACACACACTCACAGCGAGGGAGGGACACACACACACACACACACACACACACTCACAGCGAGGGAGGGACACACACACACACACTCACAGCGAGGGAGGGACACACACACACACACACACACAGCGAGGGAGGGACACACACACACACACACACACAGCGAGGGAGGGACACACACACACACACACACACACACAGCGAGGGAGGGACACACACACACACACACACACAGCGAGGGAGGGACACACACACACACACACACACACAGCGAGGGAGGGACACACACACACACACACACACACACACACAGCGAGGGAGGGACACACACACACACACACACAGCGAGGGAGGGACACACACACACACACACACACACACACACACACACAGCGAGGGAGGGACACGCACACACACACACACACACACAGCGAGGGAGGGAGACGCACACACACACACACAGCGAGGGCGGGACACGCACACACACACACACAGCGAGGGAGGGACACGCACACACACACACAGCGAGGGAGGGACACGCACGCACACAGCAAGGGAGGGACATACACACACACAGCAAGGGAGGGACACACACACACACAGCAATGGTGGGACACACACACACACACACAGCAAGGGAGGGACACACACACAGCAAGGGAGGGACACACACACACACACACACAGCAAGGGAGGGACACACACACACACACAGCAAGGGAGGGACACACACGCCCACACGCACAGTGAGGGAGGGACACACACACACACACACACACACACACAGCGAGGGAGGGACACACACACACACAGCGAGGGAGGGACACACACACACACACACAGCGAGGGAGGGACACACACACACACACACACACACACACACACACACAGCGAGGGAGGGACACACACACACACAGCGAGGGAGGGACACACACACCCAGCCAGGGAGGGACACACACACACACACACTCACAGCGAGGGAGGGACACACACACACACACTCACAGCGAGGGAGAGACACACACACACATACTCACAGCGAGGGAGGGACACACACACACACTCACAGCGAGGGAGGGACACACACACACACACACACACACTCACAGCGAGGGAGGGACACACACACACACACACTCACAGCGAGGGAGGGACACATACACACACACACTCACAGCGAGGGAGGGACACACACACACACACACTCACAGAGAGGGAGGGACACACACACACACACACACACTCACAGCGAGGGAGGGACACACACACACACACTCACAGCGAGGGAGGGACACACACACACACACACACAGCGAGGGAGGGACACACACACACACACACACACAGTGAGGGAGGGACACACACACACACACACACACAGCGAGGGAGGGACACACACATACACACAGCGAGGGAGCGACACATGCACACACACAGCGAGGGAGGGACACACACACACACAAACACACACACCCACAGCGAGGGAGGGACACACACACACACACACACACACAGCGAGGGAGGGACACACACACACACAGCGAGGGAGGGACACACACACACACAGCGAGGGGACACACACACACACACACACACACACACACAGCAAGGGAGGGACACACTCACACACACAGCGAGGGAGGGACACACACACACACACACACACACACAGCGAGGGAGGGACACACACACACACAGCGAGGGAGGGACACACACACACACACAGCGAGGGAGGCACACACACACACACACACACAGCGAGGGAGGGACACACACACACACAGCGAGGGAGGGACACACACACACACACAGCGAGGGAGGCACACACACTCACAGCGAGGGAGGGACACACACACACACACACTCACAGCGAGGGAGAGACACACACACATACACACACACACACACAGTGAGGGAGGGACACACACACACACACACACACACATCGAGGGAGGGACACACACATACACACAGCAAGGGAGCGACACATACACACACACAGCGAGGGAGGGACACACACACACACACACACAGCGAGGGAGGGACACACACACACACACACAGCGAGGGAGGGACACATACACACACACACACACACACAGCGAGGGAGGGACACACACACACACACACACACACACAGCGAGGGAGGGACACACACACACACACACACACACACAGCGAGGGAGGGACACACACACACACACACACAGCGAGGGAGGGACACGCACACACACACACACACACACAGCGAGGGAGGGAGACGCACACACACACACACAGCGAGGGCGGGACACGCACACACACACACACAGCGAGGGAGGGACACGCACACACACACACAGCGAGGGAGGGACACGCACGCACACAGCAAGGGAGGGACACACACACACACAGCAAGGGAGGGACACACACACACACAGCAATGGAGGGACACACACACACACACACAGCAAGGGAGGGACACACACACAGCAAGGGAGGGACACACACACAGCAAGGGAGGGACACACACACACACACACAGCAAGGGAGGGTCACACACACACACACACACACAGCAAGGGAGGGACACACACACCCACACACACAGTGAGGGAGGGACACACACACACACACACACACACACACACACACACACACAGCGAGGGAGGGACACACACACACACAGCGAGGGAGGGACACACACACACACACACACACACAGCGAGGGAGGGACACACACACACACACACACAGCGAGGGAGGGACACACACACACACACACACACAGCGAGGGAGGGACACGCACACACACACACACACACACAGCAAGGGAGGGACACACACACCCACACACACAGTGAGGGAGGGACACACACACACACACACACACACACACACACACACACACACACACACACACACACACAGCGAGGGAGGGACACACACACACACAGCGAGGGAGGGACACACACACACACACACACAGCGAGGGAGGGACACACACACACACACACAGCGAGGGAGGGACACACACACACACACACACACACAGCGAGGGAGGGACACACACACACACAGCGAGGGAGGGACACACACACACAGCGAGAGAGGGACAAACACACACACACACTCACAGCGAGGGAGGGACACACACACACACACTCACAGCGAGGGAGACACACACACACACACACAGCGAGGGAGGGACACACACACACACACACACAGCGAGGGAGGGACACACACACACACACACACACTCACAGCGAGGGAGGGACACACACACACACACTCACAGCGAGGTAGGGACACACACACACACTCACAGCCAGGGAGGGACACACACACACACACACACACACACAGCGAGGGAGGGACACACACACACACACACACACAGCGAGGGAGGGACACACACACACACACACACACACACAGCGAGGGAGGGACACACACACACACACACACACACACACAGCGAGGGAGGGACACACACACACACACACACAGCGAGGGAGGGACACACACACACACACACACACACACACACACACAGCGAGGGAGGGACACGCACACACACACACACACACACAGCGAGGGAGGGAGACGCACACACACACACACAGCGAGGGCGGGACACGCACACACACACACACAGCGAGGGAGGGACACGCACACACACACACAGCGAGGGAGGGACACGCACGCACACAGCAAGGGAGGGACATACACACACACAGCAAGGGAGGGACACACACACACACAGCAATGGTGGGACACACACACACACACACAGCAAGGGAGGGACACACACACAGCAAGGGAGGGACACACACACACACACACACAGCAAGGGAGGGACACACACACACACACAGCAAGGGAGGGACACACACGCCCACACGCACAGTGAGGGAGGGACACACACACACACACACACACACACACAGCGAGGGAGGGACACACACACACACAGCGAGGGAGGGACACACACACACACACACAGCGAGGGAGGGACACACACACACACACACACACACACACACACACAGCGAGGGAGGGACACACACACACACAGCGAGGGAGGGACACACACACCCAGCCAGGGAGGGACACACACACACACACACTCACAGCGAGGGAGGGACACACACACACACACTCACAGCGAGGGAGAGACACACACACACATACTCACAGCGAGGGAGGGACACACACACACACTCACAGCGAGGGAGGGACACACACACACACACACACACACTCACAGCGAGGGAGGGACACACACACACACACACTCACAGCGAGGGAGGGACACATACACACACACACTCACAGCGAGGGAGGGACACACACACACACACACTCACAGAGAGGGAGGGACACACACACACACACACACACTCACAGCGAGGGAGGGACACACACACACACACTCACAGCGAGGGAGGGACACACACACACACACACACAGCGAGGGAGGGACACACACACACACACACACACAGCGAGGGAGGGACACACACACACACACACACACAGCGAGGGAGGGACACACACATACACACAGCGAGGGAGCGACACATGCACACACACAGCGAGGGAGGGACACACACACACACAGCGTGGGAGGGACACACACACACACAGCGAGGGGACACACACACACACACACACACACACACACACAGCGAGGGAGGGACACACACACACACAGCGTGGGAGGGACACACACACACACAGCGAGGGGACACACACACACACACACACACACACACACACAGCAAGGGAGGGACACACTCACACACACAGCGAGGGAGGGACACACACACACACACACACACACACAGCGAGGGAGGGACACACACACACACAGCGAGGGAGGGACACACACACACACACAGCGAGGGAGGCACACACACACACACACACACAGCGAGGGAGGGACACACACACACACAGCGAGGGAGGGACACACACACACACACAGCGAGGGAGGCACACACACTCACAGCGAGGGAGGGACACACACACACACACTCACAGCGAGGGAGAGACACACACACATACACACACACACACACAGTGAGGGAGGGACACACACACACACACACACACACATCGAGGGAGGGACACACACATACACACAGCAAGGGAGCGACACATACACACACACAGCGAGGGAGGGACACACACACACACACACACAGCGAGGGAGGGACACACACACACACACACAGCGAGGGAGGGACACATACACACACACACACACACACAGCGAGGGAGGGACACACACACACACACACACACACACACAGCGAGGGAGGGACACACACACACACACACACACACACACAGCGAGGGAGGGACACACACACACACACACACAGCGAGGGAGGGACACGCACACACACACACACACACACAGCGAGGGAGGGAGACGCACACACACACACACAGCGAGGGCGGGACACGCACACACACACACACAGCGAGGGAGGGACACGCACACACACACACAGCGAGGGAGGGACACGCACGCACACAGCAAGGGAGGGACACACACACACACAGCAAGGGAGGGACACACACACACACAGCAATGGAGGGACACACACACACACACACAGCAAGGGAGGGACACACACACAGCAAGGGAGGGACACACACACAGCAAGGGAGGGACACACACACACACACACAGCAAGGGAGGGTCACACACACACACACACACACAGCAAGGGAGGGACACACACACCCACACACACAGTGAGGGAGGGACACACACACACACACACACACACACACACACAGCGAGGGAGGGACACACACACACACAGCGAGGGAGGGACACACACACACACACACACACACACAGCGAGGGAGGGACACACACACACACACACACAGCGAGGGAGGGACACACACACACACACACACAGCGAGGGAGGGACACGCACACACACACACACACACACAGCAAGGGAGGGACACACACACCCACACACACAGTGAGGGAGGGACACACACACACACACACACACACACACACACACACACACACACACACACACAGCGAGGGAGGGACACACACACACACAGCGAGGGAGGGACACACACACACACACACACACACAGCGAGGGAGGGACACACACACACACACACAGCGAGGGAGGGACACACACACACACACACACACACAGCGAGGGAGGGACACACACACACACAGCGAGGGAGGGACACACACACACAGCGAGAGAGGGACAAACACACACACACACTCACAGCGAGGGAGGGACACACACACACACACTCACAGCGAGGGAGACACACACACACACACACACAGCGAGGGAGGGACACACACACACACACACACAGCGAGGGAGGGACACACACACACACACACACACTCACAGCGAGGGAGGGACACACACACACACACACTCACAGCGAGGTAGGGACACACACACACACTCACAGCCAGGGAGGGACACACACACACACACACACTCACAGCGAGGGAGGGACACACACACACACACACACACTCACAGCGAGGGAGGGACACACACCACACACACTCACAGCGAGGGAGGGACACACACACACACACACACACAGCGAGGGAGGGATACACACACACACACACAGCGAGGGAGGGACACACACACACACACACACACACACACACACAGCGAGGGAGGGACACACACATACACACAGCGAGGGAGCGACACATACACACACACAGCGAGGGAGGGACACACACACACACACACAGCGAGGGAGGGACACACACACACACACACACACACAGCGAGAGAGGGACACACACACACACACAGCGAGGGGACACACACACACACACAGCGAGGGAGGGACACACACACACAGCGAGGGAGGGACACACACACACAGCAGGGAGGGACACACACACACACACACACACACGTACACAGCAAGGGAGGGACACACTCACACACACAGCGAGGGAGGGACACACACACACACACACAGCGAGGGAGGGACACACACACACACAGCGAGGGAGGGACACACACACACACACAGCGAGGGAGGCACACACACACACACACACACACAGCGAGGGAGGGACACACACACACACACAGTGAGGGAGGGACACACACACACACACACACAGAGCGAGGGAGGGACACGCTGACACACGCAGCGAGGGAGGGAGCATGGACACACAGCGTGGGAGGGACACGCACACACATAGCGAGGGAGGGACAAACAGCGAAGGAGGGACAAGCACACACCCCGCGAGGGGGAGGGCATGTGCACACAAATTGAGAGGGGGCACACACATGCAAAGCGAGGGAGGGACATGCACATACACAGTGAGGGGGATACACGCAGACAAACGGCGAGGGAGGGACATACACACACACAGCGAGGGAGGGACACACACACACACACAGCGACGGAGGCACACACACACACACACACACAGCGAGGGAGGGACACACACACACACACACACACACAGCGAGGGAGGGACACACACACACTCACAGCGAGGTAGGGACACACACACACACTCACAGCCAGGGAGGGACACACACACACACACACACACACACAGTGAGGGAGGGACACACACACAGCGAGGGAGGGACACACACACACACACACACACACACACAGCGAGGGAGGGACACACACACACACACACACACACACACACACAGAGCGAGGGAGGGACACAGACACAGCGAGGGAGGGACACACACACACACACACACACACACACAGCGGGGGAGGGACACACACAAACACACACACACAGCGAGGGAAGGACACACTCACACACACAGCGAGGGAGCAACACACACTCACACACACACAGCGAGGGAGGGACACACACACACACACACACACACACACACACACACACAGCGAGGGAGGGACACACACACACACACAGCGAGGGAGGGACACACACACACACACAGCGAGGGAGGGACACACACACACACACACACACACACACACAAAGAGCGAGGGAGGGACACACACACTTAAACACAGCGAGGGAGGGACACACACACACACACACACAGCGAGGGAGGGACACACACACACACAGCGAGGGAGGGACACACACACAGCGAGGGAGGGACACACACACACACACACACACACACACACACACACACAGCGAGGGAGGGACACACACACACACAGCGAGGGAGGGACACACACACACACACACACACAGCGAGGGAGGGACACACACACATAGCGAGGAAGGGACACACACACACACACACACACACACACACGCACAGCGAGGGAGGGATACACACACACACACACACACAGCGAGCGAGGGACACACACATACACACAGCGAGGGAGCGACAACTACACACACACAGCGAGGGAGGGACACACACACACACAGCGAGGGAGGGTCACACACACACAGCTAGGGAGGGACACACACACACACACACAGCGAGGGAGGGACACACACACAAACACACACAGCGAGGGAGGGACACACACACACACACACAAGGAGGGAGGGACACACACACACACACACAGCGATGGAGGGACACACACACACAGCGAGGGAGGGACACACACACACACACACACACACACACAGCAAGGGAGGGACACACTCACATACACAGCGAGGGAGGGACACACACACACACACACAGCGAGGGAGGGACACACACACACACACACACAGCGAGGGAGGGACACACACACACACACACACAGCGAAGGAGGGACACACACACACACACACAGCGAGGGAGGGACACACACACACACACACACACAGCGAGGGAGGGACACACACACACAGTGAGGGAGGGACACACACACACACACACACAGAGCGAGGGAGGGACACACACACACACACACAGCGAGGGAGGGACACACACACACACACGCACACACACACACAGCGAGGGAGGGACAAACACACACACACACACAGCGAGGGAGGGACACACACACACACAGCGAGGGAGGGACACACACACACACACAGCGAGGGAGGGACACAATCACACACACAGCGAGGGAGGGACACACACACACACACACAGCGAGGGAGGGACACACACACACACACACAGCAAGGGAGGGTCACACACACACACACACACACAGCAAGGGAGGGACACACACACCCACACACACAGTGAGGGAGGGACACACACACACACACACACACACACACACACAGCGAGGGAGGGACACACACACACACAGCGAGGGAGGGACACACACACACACACACACACACACAGCGAGGGAGGGACACACACACACACACACACAGCGAGGGAGGGACACACACACACACACACACAGCGAGGGAGGGACACGCACACACACACACACACACACAGCAAGGGAGGGACACACACACCCACACACACAGTGAGGGAGGGACACACACACACACACACACACACACACACACACACACACACACACACAGCGAGGGAGGGACACACACACACACAGCGAGGGAGGGACACACACACACACACACACACACAGCGAGGGAGGGACACACACACACACACACAGCGAGGGAGGGACACACACACACACACACACACACAGCGAGGGAGGGACACACACACACACAGCGAGGGAGGGACACACACACACAGCGAGAGAGGGACAAACACACACACACACTCACAGCGAGGGAGGGACACACACACACACACTCACAGCGAGGGAGACACACACACACACACACACAGCGAGGGAGGGACACACACACACACACACACAGCGAGGGAGGGACACACACACACACACACACACTCACAGCGAGGGAGGGACACACACACACACACACTCACAGCGAGGTAGGGACACACACACACACTCACAGCCAGGGAGGGACACACACACACACACACACTCACAGCGAGGGAGGGACACACACACACACACACACACTCACAGCGAGGGAGGGACACACACCACACACACTCACAGCGAGGGAGGG
>NC_092771.1:73602670-73605170 GCF_047496795.1 Chiloscyllium punctatum | reverse complement strand
GGACACACACACACACACACAGCGAGGGAGGGACAAACACACACACACACACACACACACAGCGAGGGAGGGACATGCTCACACACACACAGCGAGGGAGGGACACACACACACACACACACACACACACACAGCGAGGGAGGGACACACACACACAAACACACAGCGAGGGAGGGACACACACACACAGCGAGGGAGGGACACACACACACACACACTCACAGCAAGGGAGGGACACACACACACACACACACAGCGAGGGAGGGACACACACACACAGCGAGGGAGGGACAAACACACACACACACACACACACACAGCGAGGGAGGGACACACACACACACACACAGCGAGGGAGGGACACACACTCACACACACACACAGCGAGGGAGGGACACACACACACACACACACACACACAGACGCGCAGCGAGGGAGCGACACACACACACACACACACACACACACAGCGAGGGAGGTACACACACACACACACACACACACAGAGCGAGGGAGGGATACACACACACACACACACACACAGCGAGGGAGGGACACACACACACACAGTGAGGGAGGGACACACACACACACACACACACACACACACAGAGCGAGGGAGGGACACACACACACACACAGCGAGGGAGGGAGGGACACACACACACACACGCACACACACACACACACACACACAGCGAGGGAGGGACACACACACACACACACACACAGCGAGGGAGGGACACACACACACACAGCGAGGGAGGGACACACACACACACACACCGAGGGATGGACACACACACACACAGCGAGGGAGGGACACACACAGACACACACACACACACACACACACAGCGAGAGAGGGACACACACACACACAGAGAGGGAGGGACACACACACACACACACAGCGACGGAGGGACACACACACACACAGAGCGAGGGAGGGACACACACACACACACAGCGAGGGAGGGACACACACACACACACACACACACACACACACACAGAGCAAGGGAGGGACACACACACACACACAGCGTGGGAGGGACACACACACACACACACACACACACACAGCGAGGGAGGGACACACACACCGAGGGAGGGACACACACGCACACAGCGAGGGAGGGACACACACACACACACACACACACACACACACACACAGAGCGAGGGAGGGACACAGACACAGCGAGGGAGGGACACACACACACACACACACACACACACAGCGGGGGAGGGACACACACAAACACACACACACAGCGAGGGAGGGACACACTCACACACACAGCGAGGGAGCAACACACACTCACACACACACAGCGAGGGAGGGACACACACACACACACACACACACACACACACAGCGAGGGAGGGACACACACACACAGCGAGGGAGGGACACACACACACACAGCGAGGGAGGGACAAACACACACACACACACACACACACACACACAGCGAGGGAGGGACACACACACACACAGCGAGGGAGGGACACACACACACACATAGCGAGGGAGGGACACACACACACACACACACACACACACACACAGAGCGAGGGAGGTACACACACACTCACACACAGCGAGGGAGGGTCACACACACACACACACACACACAGCGAGGGAGGCACACACACACACAGCGAGGGAGAGACACACACACACACACAGCGAGGGAGGGACACACACACACACACACACACACGCAGCGAGGGAGGGACACACACACACACAGCTAGGGAGGGACACACACACACAAACACACACAGCGAGGGAGGGACACACACACACAGCGAGGGAGGTACACACACACACACACACACACACACACACACAGCGAGGGAGGGATACACACACACACACACACAGCGAGGGAGGGACACACACATACACACAGCGAGGGAGCGACAACTACACACACATAGCGAGGGAGGGACACACACACACACACACACACAGCGAGGGAGGGAAACACACACAAACACACACAGCGAGGGAGGGACACACACACACACACACAGCGAGGGAGGGACACACACACACACACAGCGAGGGAGGGACACACACACACACACACACAGCAAGGGAGGGACACACTCACACACACAGCGAGGGAGGGACACACACACACACACACAGCGAGGGATTGACACACACACACACACACACACAGCGAGGGAGGGACACACACACACACACACAGCGAGGGAGGGACACACACACACACACAGCGAGGGAGGGACACACACACACACACACACACAGCGAGGGAGGGACACACACACACACAGTGAGGGAGGGACACACACACACACACACACACACAGAGCGAGGGAGGGACACACACACACACAGCGAGGGAGGGACACACACACACACGCACACACACACACACACACAGCGAGGGAGGGACACACACACACACACACACACACACAGCGAGGGAGGGACACACACACACACAGCCAGGGAGGG
>NC_092771.1:73592670-73595170 GCF_047496795.1 Chiloscyllium punctatum | reverse complement strand
ACACACACACAGCGAGGGAGGGACACACACACACACACACACACAGCGAGGGAGGGACACACATACAAACAGCGATGGAGGGACACACACACACACAGCGAGGGAGGGACACAAACACACACACACACACACACACACAACGAGGGAGGGACACACACACACACAGCAAGGGAGGGACACGCACACACACAGCAAGGGAGGGACACAAACACACACACACACACACACACACAGCGAGGGAGGGACACACACACACACACACAGCGAGGGAGGGACACACACACACACACAGCGAGGGAGGGACACACACACACACACACACACACAGCGAGGGAGGGACATGCTCACACACACACAGCGAGGGAGGGACACACACACACACACACACACACAGCGATGGAGGGACACACACACACACACACAGCGAGGGAGGGACACACATACACACAAACACACAGCGAGGGAGGGACACACACACACAGCGAGGGAGGGACACACACACACACACTCACAGCGAGGGAGGGACACACACACACACACACACACAGCGAGGGAGGGACACACACACACAGCGAGGGAGGGACACACACACACACACACACACACAGCGAGGGAGGGACACACACACACACACACAGCGAGGGAGGGACACACACACACACACACACACACACAGTGAGGGAGGGACACACACACACACACACACACAGACGCACAGCGAGGGAGCGACACACACACACACACACACACACACACAGCGAGGGAGGTACACACACACACACACACACAGAGCGAGGGAGGGACACACACACACACACACACACACACAGCGAGGGAGGGACACACACACACACAGTGAGGGAGGGACACACACACACACACACACACACACACACAGAGCGAGGGAGGGACACACACACACACACACAGCGAGGGAGGGACACACACACACACACACACACACACACACACACACACAGCGAGGGAGGGACACACACACACACAGCGAGGGAGGGACACACACACACACACAGCGAGGGAGGGACACACACACACACACACCGAGGGATGGACACACACACACACAGCGAGGGAGGGACACACACACACACACACACACACACACACACAGCGAGGGAGGGACACACATACAAACAGCGAGGGAGGGACACACACACACACAGCGAGGGAGGGACGCAAACACACACACACACACACACACAGCGATGGAGGGACACACACACACACACAGAGCGAGGGAGGGACACACACACACACAGCGAGGGAGGGACACACACACACACACAGCGAGGGAGGGACACACACACACACACAGCGAGGGAGGGACATGCTCACACACACACAGCGAGGGAGGGACACACACACACACACACACACACACAGCGAGGGAGGGACACACACACAGCGAGGGAGGGACACACACACACACACACACACTGCGAGGGAGGGACACACACACACACACACACACACACACAGCGAGGGAGGGACACACACACACACAAACACACAGCGAGGGAGGGACACACGCACACAGCGAGGGAGGGACACACACACACACACTCACAGCGAGGGAGGGACACACACACACACACACACACACAGCGAGGGAGGGACACACACACACACACAGCGAGGGAGGGACACACACACACACAGCGAGGGAGGGACACACACACACACACACACACACACAGCGAGGGAGGGACACACACACACACACACACACACACACACACACACAGAGCGAGGGAGGGACACACACACTCACACAGCGAGGGAGGGACACACACACACACACACACAGCGGGGGAGGGACACACACAAACACACACACACAACGAGGGAGGGACACACTCACACACACAGCGAGGGAGGGACACACACTCACACACACACAGCGAGGGAGGGACACACACACACACACACACAGCGAGGGAGGGACACACACACACACACACAGCGAGGGAGGGACACACACACACACACACACGCACACACACAGCGAGGGAGGGACACACACACACACAGCGAGGGAGGGACACACACACACACACACACACACACACAGCGAGGGAGGGACACACACACACACACAACGAGGGAGGGACACACATATACACACACACACACATAGCGAGGGAGGGACACACACACACACAAACACAGCGAGGGAGGGACACACACACACACACACACAGCGAGGGAGGGACACACACACACACACACACACAGCGAGGGAGGGACACACACACACACACACACACACACACAGCGAGGGAGGGACACACACACACACAGCGAGGGAGGGACACACACACACACACACAGCGAGAGAGGGACACACACACACACGCACACAGCGAGGGAGGGACACACATATACACACACACACACACACATAGCGAGGGAGGGACACACACACACACAAACACACACACAGAGCGAGGGAGGGACACACACACACACACAGCGAGGG
>NC_092771.1:73575170-73590170 GCF_047496795.1 Chiloscyllium punctatum | reverse complement strand
ACACACACACAGACGCACAGCGAGGGAGCGACACACACACACACACACACACACAGCGAGGGAGGTACACACACACACACACACACAGAGCGAGGGAGGGACACACACACACACACACACACACACAGCGAGGGAGGGACACACACACACACAGTGAGGGAGGGACACACACACACACACACACACACACACACAGAGCGAGGGAGGGACACACACACACACACACAGCGAGGGAGGGACACACACACACACAGGCACACACACACACACACACAGCGAGGGAGGGACACACACACACACACACACACAGCAAGGGAGGGACACACACACACACAGCGAGGGAGGGACACACACACACACACAGCGAGGGAGGGACACACACACACACAGCGAGGGAGGGACACACACACACACAGCGAGTGAGGGACACACACACACACAAACACACACAGCGAGGGAGGGACACACATACAAACAGCGAGGGAGGGACACACACACACACAGCGAGGGAGGGACACAAACACACACACACACACAGCGAGGGAGGGACACACACACACACACACACACACACACACACACACACACAGCGAGGGAGGGACACACACGCAGCGAGGGAGGGACACACACACACACACAGCGAGGGAGGGATTCACACACACACACACACACACACACAGCGAGGGAGGGACACACACATACACAAACACACAGCGAGGGAGGGACACACACACACAGCGAGGGAGGGACACACACACACACACACTCACAGCGAGGGAGGGACACACACACACACACACACAGCGAGGGAGGGACACACACACACAGCGAGGGAGGGACACACACACACACACACAGCGAGGGAGGGACACACACACACACACAGCGAGGGAGGGACACACACACACACACACACACACACACACACACAGTGAGGGAGGGACACACACACACACACACACAGACGAACAGCGAGGGAGCGACACACACACACACACACACACACACACACACAGCGAGGGAGGTACACACACACACACACACAGAGCGAGGGATGGACACACACACACACACACACACACACAGCGAGGGAGGGACAGACACACACACACACACACACAGCGATGGAGGGACACACACAGAGCAAGGGAGGGACACACACACACACACACAGCGAGGGAGGGACACACACACACACACACACACACACACACACACACACAGCGAGGGAGGGACACACACACACACAGCGAGGGAGCGACACACACACACACACACAGCGAGGGAGGGACACACACACACACACACACAGAGCGAGGGAGGGACACACACACACACACACACAGCGAGGGAGGGACACACACACACACACACACAGCTGGGGAGGGACACACACAAACACACACACACAGCGAGGGAGGGACACACTCACACACACAGCGAGGGAGGGACACACACACACACACACACAGCGAGGGAGGGACACACACACACACACACACACACTCACAGCGAGGGAGGGACACACACACACACACACACACACACAGCGAGGGAGGGACACACACACTCACAGCGAGGGAGGGACACACACACACACACACACACACAGCGAGGGAGGGACACACACACACACACACAGCGAGGGAGGGACACACATATACACACACAAACACATAGCGAGGGAGGGACACACACACACACACACACAGAGAGCGAGGGAGGGACACACACACACACAGCGAGGGAGGGACACACACACACACACACAGCGAGGGAGGGACACACACACACACACAGCGAGGGAGGGACACACACACACACACACACACAGCGAGGGAGGGACATGCTCACACACACACAGCGAGGGAGGGACACACACACACAAACACACACACAGCGAGGGAGGGACACACACACAGCGAGGGAGGGACACACACACACACACACACACAGCGAGGGAGGGACACACACACACACACACAAAGCGAGGGACGGACACACACACACACAAACACACAGCGAGGGAGGGACACACACACACAGCGAGGGAGGGACACACACACACACACACTCACAGCGAGGGAGGGACACACACACACACACACACACACAGCGAGGGAGGGACACACACACACACACAGCGAGGGAGGGACACACAAACACACAGCGAGGGAGGGACACACACACACACAGAGCGAGGGAGGGACACACACACACACACACACACACACACACACAGAGCGAGGGAGGGACACACACACACACACAGCGAGGGAGGGACACACACACACACACAGCGGGGGAGGGACACACACAAACACACGCACTCAGCGAGGGAGGGACACACTCACACACAGCGAGGGAGGGACACACACACACACACACAGCGAGGGAGGGACACACACACACAGCGAGGGAGGGACACACACACACACACACACACACACACACACACACACACACAGCGATGGAGGGATACACACAAACACACACACAGCGAGGGAGGGACACACACATACACACATCGAGGGAGCGACAACTACACACACACAGCGAGGGAGGGACACACACACACACACACACACACACAGCGAGGGAGGGACACACACACACACACACAGCTAGGGAAGGACACACACACACACACACACACAGCGAGGGAGGGACACACACACAAACACACACAGCGAGGGAGGGACACACACACACACACACACAGCGAGGGAGGGACACACACACACAGCGAGGGAGGGACACACACACACAGCGAGGGAGGGACACACACACACACACACACACAGCAAGGGAGGGACACACTCACACACACAGCGAGGGAGGTACACACACACACACACACAGCGAGGGAGGGACACACACACACACACACACAGCGAGGGAGGGACACACACACACACACAGAGCGAGGGAGGGACACACACACACACAGCGAGGGAGGGACACACACACACACACACAGCGAGGGAGGGACACACACACACACAGTGAGGGAGGGAAACACACACACACACACACACACACACAGACACACACAGAGCGAGGGAGGGACACACACACACACACACAGAGCGAGGGAGGGACACACACACACACACACGCACACACGCACACACACACAGCGAGGGAGGGACACACACACACACACACACAGCGAGGGAGGGACACACACACACACAGCGAGGGAGGGACACACGCACACACACAGCGAGGGAGGGACACACACACACACAGCGAGGGAGGGACACACACACACACAGCGAGGGAGGGACACAAACACACACACACACACACACACAGCGAGGGAGGGACACACACACACAGCGAGGGAGGGACACACACACACACACACACAGCGAGGGAGGGACACACACACACACACACACACACACACACAGCGAGGGAGGGACATGCTCACACACACACAGCGAGGGAGGGACACACACACACACACACACACACACACAGCGAGGGAGGGACACACACACAGCGAGGGAGGGACACACACACACACACACACAGCGATGGAGGGACACACACACACACACACACACACAGCGAGGGAGGGACACACACACACACAAACACACAGCGAGGGAGGGACACACACACACAGCGAGGGAGGGACACACACACACACACACACACACAGCGAGGGAGGGACACACACACACACACACAGCGAGGGAGGGACACACACACACAGCGAGGGAGGGACACACACACACACACACACAGCGAGGGAGGGACACAAACACACACACACACAGCGAGGGAGGGACACACACACACACACACACACACACACACACACACACACACAGCGAGGGAGGGACACACACACACACACACACAGACGCACAGCGAGGGAGCGACACACACACACACACACACACAGCGAGGGAGGTACACACACACACACACACAGAGCGAGGGAGGGAGACACACACACACACACACACAGCGAGGGAGGGACACACACACACACACACAGCGAGGGAGGGACACACACACACAGTGAGGGAGGGACACACACACACACACACACACACACAGAGCGAGGGAGGGACACACACACACACACACACAGCGAGGGAGGGACACACACACACACACACGCACACACACACACACACAGCGAGGGAGGGACACACACACACACACACACACAGCGAGGGAGGGACACACACACACACAGCGAGGGAGGGACACACACACACACACACACACAGCGAGGGAGGGACAAACACACACACAGCGAGGGAGGGACACACACACACACACAGCGAGGGAGGGACACACACACACACACACACACACACAGCGAGGGAGGGACACACATACAAACAGCGAGGGAGGGACACACACACACACAGCGAGGGAGGGACACAAACACACAAACACACACACACACACAGTGAGGGAGGGACATACACACACACACACAGCGAGGATGGAACACACACACACACACACACAGCGAGGGAGGGACACACACACACACACAGCGAGGGAGGGACATGCTCACACACACACAGCGAGGGAGGGACACACACACACACACACACATACAGCGAGGGAGGGACACACACACAGCGAGGGAGGGACACACACACACACACACACACAGCGAGGGAGGGACACACACACACACACACAGCGAGGGAGGGGGACACACACACACACACACACACACACACACACACACACAGAGCGAGGGAGGGACACACACACACACACAGCGAGGGAGGGACACACACACACACACACACACAGCGGGGGAGGGACACACACACACACACACACACACAGCGAGGGAGGGACACACTCACACACACAGCGAGGGAGGGACACACACTCACACACACACAGCGAGAGAGGGACACACACACACACACACAGCGTGGGAGGGACACACACACACACACACACACACAGCGAGGGAGGGACACACACACACACACACGCACACACACAGCGAGGGAGGGACACACACACACACAGCGAGGGAGGGACACACACACACACACACACACAGCGAGGGAGGGACACACACACACACACAGCGAGGGAGGAACACACATATACACACACACACACACACATAGCGAGGGAGGGACACACACACACACACACACACACAGAGCGAGGGAGGGACACACACACACACACACACACACAGCGAGGGAGGGTCACACACACACACACACACACAGCGAGGGAGGGACACACACACACACAGCGAGGGAGGGACACACACACACACACACAGCGAGGGAGGGACACACACACACACACAGCGAGGGAGGGACACACACACACAGCGAGGAAGGGACACACATACAGACACACACACACACACACACAGCGAGAGAGGGACACACACACACACAGCGAGGGAGGGACACACACACACATACACAGCGAGGGAGGGACACACACACACACAGAGCGAGGGAGGTACACACACACACACACAGCGAGGGAGGGACACACACACACACACACACACACACAAACACACACACAGAGGGAGGGAGGGACACACACACACACACAGCGAGGGAGGGTCACACACACACACACACACACACACACACACACACACTGCGAGGGAGGGACACACACACACACAGCGAGGGAGTGACACACATACACACACACAGCGAGGGAGGGACACACACACACACACAGCGAGGTAGGGACACACACACACAGCGAGGGAGGGACACACACACAGACACACACACACACACACACACAGCGAGAGAGGGACACACACACACACAGAGAGGGAGGGACACACACACACACACACACAGCGAGGGAGGGACACACACACACACAGAGCGAGGGAGGGACACACACACACACACAGCGAGGGAGGGGGACACACAGACACACACACACACACACACACAGAGCAAGGGAGGGACACACACACACACACACACACACACACACACACACAGCGAGGGAGGGACACACACACCGAGGGAGGGACACACACGCACACAGCGAGAGAGGGACACACACACACACACACACACACAGAGCGAGGGAGGGACACAAACACAGCGAGGGAGGGACACACACACACACACACACACACAGCGGGGGAGGGACACACACAAACACACACACACAGCGAGGGAGGGACACACTCACACACACAGCGAGGGAGCAACACACACTCACACACACACAGCGAGGGAGGGACACACACACACACACACACACACACAGCGAGGGAGGGACACACACACACACACAGCGAGGGAGGGACACACACACACACACACAGCGAGGGAGGGACACACACACACACACACACACACACACAGCGAGGGAGGGACACACACACACACACAGCGAGGGAGGGACACACACACACACACATAGCGAGGGAGGGACACACACACACACACACACACA
The DNA here is from genome assembly GCF_047496795.1 of Chiloscyllium punctatum. NCBI lineage: Eukaryota > Metazoa > Chordata > Chondrichthyes > Orectolobiformes > Hemiscylliidae > Chiloscyllium > Chiloscyllium punctatum. The sequence continues at coordinate 73,583,717 of NC_092771.1, read as the reverse complement.
CACACACAGAGCGAGGGAGGGACACACACACTCACACACAGCGAGGGAGGGACACACACACACACACACACACACAGCGAGGGAGGGACACACACACACACAGCGAGGGAGGGACACACACACACACACAGCGAGGGAGGGACACACACACACACACACACACACACAGCGAGGGAGGGACACACACACACACAGCGAGGGAGGGACACACACACACACACACACACACACACACACAGCGAGGGAGGGACACAAACACACAGCGAGGGAGGGACACACACACACACACACACACACACACACACACAGCGAGGGAGGGATACACACAAACACACACCCAGCGAGGGAGGGACACACACATACACACAGCGAGGGAGCGACAACTACACACACACAGCGAGGGAGGGACACACACACACACACACACACACACACAGCGAGGGAGGGACACACACACAAACACACACAGCGAGGGAGGGACACACACACACACACACAGCGAGGGAGGGACACACACACACACACAGCGAGGGAGGGACACACACACACACACACACACACACACAGCAAGGGAGGGACACACTCACAAGCACAGCGAGGGAGGGACACACACACACACACACACACAGCGAGGGAGGGACACACACACACACACACACACACACACACAGCGAGGGAGGGACACACACACACACACACAGCGAGGGAGGGACACACACACACACACAGCGAGGGAGGGACACACACACACACACACACACACACACACAGCGAGGGAGGGACACACAGTCAGGGAGGGACACACACACACACACACACACTGCGAGGGAGGGACACACACACACACAGCGAGGGAGTGACACACATACACACACACAGCGAGGGAGGGACACACACACACACACAGCGAGGTAGGGACACACACACACAGCGAGGGAGGGACACACACACAGACACACACACACACACACACACAGCGAGAGAGGGACACACACACACACAGAGAGGGAGGGACACACACACACACACACACAGCGAGGGAGGGACACACACACACACAGAGCGAGGGAGGGACACACACACACACACAGCGAGGGAGGGGGACACACAGACACACACACATACACACACACAGAGCAAGGGAGGGACACACACACACACACACACACACACACACAGCGAGGGAGGGACACACACACCGAGGGAGGGACACACACGCACACAGCGAGGGAGGGACACACACACACACACACACACACAGAGCGAGGGAGGGACACAGACACAGCGAGGGAGGGACACACACACACACACACACACACAGCGGGGGAGGGACACACACAAACACACACACACAGCGAGGGAGGGACACACTCACACACACAGCGAGGGAGCAACACACACTCACACACACACAGCGAGGGAGGGACACACACACACACACACACACACACAGCGAGGGAGGGACACACACACACACAGCGAGGGAGGGACACACACACACACAGCGAGGGAGGGACACACACACACACACACACACACAGCGAGGGAGGGACACACACACACACACAGCGAGGGAGGGACACACACATACACACATAGCGAGGGAGGGACACACACACACACACACACACACAGAGCGAGGGAGGGACACACACACTCACACACAGCGAGGGAGGGACACACACACACACACACACACACAGCGAGGGAGGGACACACACACACACAGCGAGGGAGGGACACACACACACACACAGCGAGGGAGGGACACACACACACACACACACACACACAGCGAGGGAGGGACACACACACACACAGCGAGGGAGGGACACACACACACACACACACACACACACAGCGAGGGAGGGACACAAACACACAGCGAGGGAGGGACACACACACACACACACACACACACACACAGCGAGGGAGGGATACACACACACACACACCCAGCGAGGGAGGGACACACACATACACACAGCGAGGGAGCGACAACTACACACACACAGCGAGGGAGGGACACACACACACACACACACACACACACAGCGAGGGAGGGACACACACACAAACACACACAGCGAGGGAGGGACACACACACACACACACAGCGAGGGAGGGACACACACACACACACAGCGAGGGAGGGACACACACACACACACACACACACACACAGCAAGGGAGGGACACACTCACAAGCACAGCGAGGGAGGGACACACACACACACACACACAGCGAGGGAGGGACACACACACACACACACACACACACACAGCGAGGGAGGGACACACACACACACACACAGCGAGGGAGGGACACACACACACACACAGCGAGGGAGGGACACACACACACACACACACACACACAGCGAGGGAGGGACACACAGTCAGGGAGGGACACACACACACACACACACACACACACACAGAGCGAGGGAGGGACACACACACACACACACACAGCGAGGGAGGGACACACACACACACACGCACACACACACACACACAGCGAGGGAGGGACACACACACACACACACACACAGCGAGGGAGGGACACACACACACACAGCGAGGGAGGGACACACACACACACAGCGAGGGAGGGACACACACACACACACACACACACACAGCGAGGGAGGGACACACATACAAACAGCGATGGAGGGACACACACACACATACACACAGCGAGGGAGGGACACAAACACACACACACACACACACACACACACAGCGAGGGAGGGACACACACACACACACAGCGAGGGAGGGACACACACACACACACAGCGAGGGAGGGACACACACACACACACACACACACACACAGCGAGGGAGGGACATGCTCACACACACACAGCGAGGGAGGGACACACACACACACACACACAGCGAGGGAGGGACACACACACAGCGAGGGAGGGACACACACACACACACACACACACACACAGCGAGGGAGGGACACACACACACACACACACAGCGAGGGAGGGACACACACACACACAAACACACAGCGAGGGAGGGACACACACACACAGCGAGGGAGGGACACACACACACACACACACTCACAGCGAGGGAGGGACACACACACACACACACAGCGTGGGAGGGACACACACACTCACACACAGCGAGCGAGGGACACACACACACACACACACACACACAGCGAGGGAGGGACACACACACACACAGCGAGGGAGGGACACACACACACACACAGCGAGGGAGGGACACACACACACACAGCGATGGAGGGACACACACACACACACACACACACACACACAGCGAGGGAGGGACACAAACACACAGCGAGGGAGGGACACACACACACACACACACACACACACAGCGAGGGAGGGATACACACACACACACACCCAGTGAGGGAGGGACACACACATACACACAGCGAGGGAGCGACAACTACACACACACAGCGAGGGAGGGACACACACACACACAGCGAGGGAGGGACACACACACAAACACACACAGCGAGGGAGGGACACACACACACACACACAGCGAGGGAGGGACACACACACACACACAGCGAGGGAGGGACACACACACACACACACACAGCAAGGGAGGGACACACTCACAAGCACAGCGAGGGAGGGACACACACACACACACACACAGCGAGGGAGGGACACACACACACACACACACAGCGAGGGAGGGACACACACACACACACACAGCGAGGGAGGGACACACACACACACACAGCGAGGGAGGGACACACACACACACACACACACACAGCGAGGGAGGGACACACAGTGAGGGAGGGACACACACACACACACACACACAGAGCGAGGGAGGGGCACACACACACACACACACAGCGAGGGAGGGACACACACACACACACGCACACACACACACACACAGCGAGGGAGGGACACACACACACACAGCGAGGGAGGGACACACACACACACACAGCGAGGGAGGGACACACACACACACACACACACAGCGAGGGAGGGACATGCTCACACACACACAGCGAGGGAGGGACACACACACACACACACACAGCGAGGGAGGGACACACACACAGCGAGGGAGGGACACACACACACACACACACACACACACAGCGAGGGAGGGACACACACACACACACACACACACAGCGAGGGAGGGACACACACACACACAAACACACAGCGAGGGAGGGACACACACACACAGCGAGGGAGGGACACACACACACACACACACTCACAGCGAGGGAGGGACACACACACACACACACAGCGTGGGAGGGACACACACACACAACGAGGGAGGGACACACACACACACAGCGAGGGAGGGACACACACACACACACACAGCGAGGGAGGGACACACACACACACACACACACACACACACAGCGAGGGAGGGACACACACACACAGACGCACAGCGAGGGAGCGACACACACACACACACACACACAGCGAGGGAGGTACACACACACACACACAGAGCGAGGGAGGGACACACACACACACACACACACACACACACAGCGAGGGAGGGACACACACACACACAGTGAGGGAGGGACACACACACACACACACACACACAGCGAGGGAGGGACACACACACACACAGGCACACACACACACACACACACAGCGAGGGAGGGACACACACACACACACACACAGCGAGGGAGGGACACACACACACACAGCGAGGGAGGGACACACACACACACACAGCGAGGGAGGGACACACACACACACAGCGAGGGAGGGACACACACACACACAGCGAGTGAGGGACACACACACACACAAACACACACAGCGAGGGAGGGACACACATACAAACAGCGAGGGAGGGACACACACACACACAGCGAGGGAGGGACACAAACACACACACACACACAGCGAGGGAGGATCACACACACACACACACAGCGAGGGAGGGACACACACACACACACAGCGAGGGAGGGACACACACACACACACACACACACACACAGCGAGGGAGGGACACACACACAGCGAGGGAGGGACACACACACACACACAGCGAGGGAGGGACACACACACACACACACACACACACACACAGCGAGGGAGGGACACACACATACACAAACACACAGCGAGGGAGGGACACACACACACAGCGAGGGAGGGACACACACACACACACACTCACAGCGAGGGAGGAACACACACACACACACACACAGCGAGGGAGGGACACACACACACAGCGAGGGAGGGACACACACACACACACACAGCGAGGGAGGGACACACACACACACACACACACACACACACACAGTGAGGGAGGGACACACACACACACACACACAGACGCACAGCGAGGGAGCGACACACACACACACACACACACACACACAGCGAGGGAGGTACACACACACACACACAGAGCGAGGGATGGACACACACACACACACAGCGAGGGAGGGACAGACACACACACACACACACAGCGATGGAGGGACACACACAGAGTAAGGGAGGGACACACACACACACACACACACACACAGCGAGGGAGGGACACACACACACACACAGCGAGGGAGGGACACACACACACACAGCGAGGGAGGGACACACACACACACACAGCGGGGGAGGGACACACACAAACACACGCACACAGCGAGGGAGGGACACACTCACACACAGCGAGGGAGGGACACACACACACACACACAGCGAGGGAGGGACACACACACACAGCGAGGGAGGGACACACACACACACACACACACACACACACAGCGAGGGAGGGATACACACACACACACACACACAGCGAGGGAGGGACACACACATACACACAGCGAGGGAGCGACAACTACACACACACAGCGAGGGAGGGACACACACACACACACACACACACACAGCGAGGGAGGGACACACACACACACACACAGCTAGGGAGGGACACACACACACACACACACAGCGAGGGAGGGACACACACACAAACACACACAGCGAGGGAGGGACACACACACACACACACACAGCGAGGGAGGGACACACACACACACACACAGCGAGGGAGGGACATACACACACAGCGAGGGAGGGACACACACACACACACACACACACACACACAGCAAGGGAGGGACACACTCACACACACAGCGAGGGAGGGACACACACACACACACACAGCGAGGGAGGGACACACACACACACACACACAGCGAGGGAGGGACACACACACACACACACAGCGAGGGAGGGACACACACACACACACAGCGAGGGAGGGACACACACACACAGACACAGCGAGGGAGGGACACACACACACACAGTGAGGGAGGGACACACACACACACACACACACACAGAGCGAGGGAGGGACACACACACACACACACACAGAGCGAGGGAGGGACACACACACACACACGCACACACGCACACACACACAGCGAGGGAGGGACGGACACACACACACACACACAGCGAGGGAGGGACACACACACACACAGCGAGGGAGGGACACACAACCACACACAGCGAGGGAGGGACACACAACCACACACAGCGAGGGAGGGACACACAGACACACACAGCGAGGGAGGGACACACACACACACAGCGAGGGAGGGACACAAACACACACACACACACACACAGCGAGGGAGGGACACACACACACAGCGAGGGAGGGACACACACACACACACACAGCGAGGGAGGGACACACACACACACACACACACAGCGAGGGAGGGACATGCTCACACACACACAGCGAGGGAGGGACACACACACACACACACACACACACACACAGCGAGGGAGGGACACACACACACAGCGAGGGAGGGACACACACACACACACACAGCGAGGGAGGGACACACACACACACACACACACACAGCGAGGGAGGGACATGCTCACACACACACAGCGAGGGAGGGACACACACACACACACACACACACACACACAGCGAGGGAGGGACACACACACACACACACACACACACACACAGCGAGGGAGGGACACACACACACACACACACACACACACACAGCGATGGAGGGACACACACACACACACACACACACACACAGCGAGGGAGGGACACACACACACAAAAACACACAGCGAGGGAGGGACACACACACACAGCGAGGGAGGGACACACACACACACACACTCACAGCGAGGGAGGGACACACACACACACACACAGCGAGGGAGGGACACACACACACAGCGAGGGAGGGACACACACACACACACACAGCGAGGGAGGGACACACACACACAGCGAGGGAGGGACACACACACACACACACACATACACACACACAGCGAGGGAGGGACACACACACACACACACACAGACGCACAGCGAGGGAGCGACACACACACACACACACACACAGCGAGGGAGGTACACACACACACACACACAGAGCGAGGGAGGGACACACACACACACACACAGCGAGGGAGGGACACACACACACAGTGAGGGAGGGACACACACACACACACACACACACAGAGCGAGGGAGGGACACACACACACACACACACAGCGAGGGAGGGACACACAAACACACACACGCACGCACACACACACACACAGCGAGGGAGGGACACACACACACACACACACAGCGAGGGAGGGACACACACACACACAGCGAGGGAGGGACACACACACACACACAGGGAGGGAGGGACACACACACACACAGCGAGGGAGGGACACACACACACACAGCGAGGGAGGGACACACACACACACAGCGAGGGAGGGACACACATACAAACAGCGAGGGAGGGACACACACACACACAGCGAGGGAGGGACACAAACACACAAACACACACACACACACACACAGCGAGGGAGGGACATACACACACACACACAGCGAGGGAGGGACACACACACACACACACAGCGAGGGAGGGACACACACACACACACACAGCGAGGGAGGGACATGCTCACACACACACAGCGAGGGAGGGACACACACACACACACACACACACACAGCGAGGGAGGGACACACACACAGCGAGGGAGGGACACACACACACACACACACACACACAGCGAGGGAGGGACACACACACACACAAACACACAGCGAGGGAGGTACACACACACACAGCGAGGGAGGGACACACACACACACACTCACAGCGAGGGAGGGACACACACACACACACACACACAGCGAGGGAGGGACACACACACACACACAGCGAGGGAGTGAAACAAACACACACACAGCGAGGGAGGGACACACACACACACACACAGCGAGGGAGGGGGACACACACACACACACACACACACACACACACACACAGAGCGAGGGAGGGACACACACACACACACACACACAGCGAGGGAGGGACACACACATACACACAGCGAGGGAGCGACAACTACACACACACAGCGAGGGAGGGACACACACACACATACACACACACACACACACAG
>NC_092771.1:73552670-73570170 GCF_047496795.1 Chiloscyllium punctatum | reverse complement strand
CGAGGGAGGGACACGCTGACACACGCAGCGAGGGAGGGAGCATGGACACACAGCGTGGGAGGGACACGCACACACATAGCGAGGGAGGGACAAACAGCGAAGGAGGGCCAAGCACACACCCCGCGAGGGGGAGGGCATGTGCACACAAATTGAGAGGGGGCACACACATGCAAAGCGAGGGAGGGACATGCACATACACAGTGAGGGGGATACACGCAGACAAACGGCGAGGGAGGGACACACACACGCACAGCGAGGGAGGGACACACACACACACAGCGAGGGAGGGACACACACACACACACACACACACACACAGCGAGGGAGGGACACACACACACACACACACACACACACACACAGCGAGGGAGGGACACACACACACACACACACAGCGAGGGAGGGACACACACACACACACACACACACAGCGAGGGAGGGACACACACACACAGCGAGGGAGGGACACACACACACACACACACACACAGCGAGGGAGGGACACACACACACAACGAGGGAGGGACACACACACACACACACAGCGAGGGAGGGACACACACACACACTCACAGCGAGGGAGGGACACACACATACACACACTCACAGCGAGGGTGGGACACACACACACACACATAGCGAGGGAGGGACACACACACACACTCACAGCGAGGGAGGGACACACACACACACACACACACACAGCGAGGGAGGGACACACACACACACACACACACACACACACACACACAGCGAGGGAGGGACACACACACACACACAGCGAGGGAGGGACACATACACACACACAGCGAGGGAGGGACACACACTCACACACACAGCGAGGGAGGGACACACACCACACGCACACACACACACAGCGAGGGAGGGACACACACCACACACACACACACACAGCGAGGGAGGGACACACACACACACACACACACACAGCGAGGGAGGGACACACACACACTCACAGCGAGGGAGGGACACACACACACACACACTCACAGCGAGGGAGGGACACACACACACAGCGAGGGAGGGACACACACACACACACACACACACACAGCAAGGGAGGGACACACTCTCACACACAGCGAGGGAGGGACACACACACACACACACAGCGAGGGAGGGACACACACACACACACACACACACACAGCGAGGGAGGGACACACACACACACACACACAGCGAGGGAGGGACGGACACACACACACAGCGAGGGAGGGACACACACACACACACACACACAGCGAGGGAGGGACACACACACACACAGTGAGGGAGGGACACACACACACACACACACACACACACAGAGCGAGGGAGGGAAACACACACACACACACACAGCGAGGGAGGGACACACACACACACACGCACACACACACACACAGCGAGGGAGGGACACACACACACACACACACACTCAGCGAGGGAGGGACACACACACACACAGCGAGGGAGGGACACACACACACACAGACAAACACACACACACACACACACACACACACACAGCGAGGGAGGGACACACACACACACACACAGCGAGGGAGGGACACACACACACACACACAGCGAGGGAGGGACACACACACACACACACACACACACACACAGCGAGGGAGGGACATGCTCACACACACACAGCGAGGGAGGGACACACACACACACACACAGCGAGGGAGGGACACACACACAGCGAGGGAGGGACACACACACACACACACACACAGCGAGGGAGGGACACACACACACACACACACACAGCGAGGGAGGGACACACACACACACACAAACACACAGCGAGGGAGGGACACACACACACAGCGAGGGAGCGACACACACACACACACACTCACAGCGAGGGAGGGACACACACTCACACACACAGCGTGGGAGGGACACACACACACAGCGAGGGAGGGACACACACACACACAGCGAGGGAGGGACACACACACACACACACAGCGAGGGAGGGACACACACACACACACACACACACACACACACAGCGAGGGAGGGACACACACACACACACACACAGACGCACAGCGAGGGAGCGACACACACACACACACACACACACACACAGCGAGGGAGGTACACACACACACACAGAGCGAGGGAGGGACACACACACACACACACACAGCGAGGGAGGGACACACACACACACAGTGAGGGAGGGACACACACACACACACACACACACACACAGAGCGAGGGAGGGACACACACACACACACACACAGCGAGGGAGGGACACACACACACACAGGCACACACACACACACACACACAGCGAGGGAGGGACACACACACACACACACACAGCGAGGGAGGGACACACACACACAGAGCGAGGGAGGGACACACACACACACACAGCGACGGAGGGACACACACACACACAGCGAGGGAGGGACACACACACACACAGCGAGTGAGGGACACACACACACACAAAGACACACAGCGAGGGAGGGACACACATACAAACAGCGAGGGAGGGACACACACACACACAGCGAGGGAGGGACACAAACACACACACACACACAGCGAGGGAGGGACACACACACACACACACAGCGAGGGAGGGACACACACACACACACAGCGAGGGAGGGACACACACACACACACACACACACACAGCGAGGGAGGGACACACACACAGCGAGGGAGGGACACACACACACACACAGCGAGGGAGGGACACACACACACACACACACACAGCGAGGGAGGGACACACACATACACAAACACACAGCGAGGGAGGGACACACACACACAGCGAGGGAGGGACACACACACACACACACTCACAGCGAGGGAGGGACACACACACACACACACACACACACAGCGAGGGAGGGACACACACACACAGCGAGGGAGGGACACACACACACACACACAGCGAGGGAGGGACACACACACACACACACAGCGAGGGAGGGACACACACACACACACACACACACACACACAGCGAGGGAGGGACACACACACACACACACAGACGCACAGCGAGGGAGCGACACACACACACACACACAGCGAGGGAGGTACACACACACACACACACAGAGCGAGGGATGGACACACACACACACACACACAGCGAGGGAGGGACAGACACACACACACACACACAGCGATGGAGGGACACACACAGAGCAAGGGAGGGACACACACACACACACACACACAGCGAGTGAGGGACACACACACACACACACACACACACACACACACAGCGAGGGAGGGACACACACACACACACAGCGAGGGAGGGACACACACACACACACACACACAGCGAGGAAGGGACACACACACACACACAGACACACACACACACACACACAGCGAGGGAGGGACACACACACACACACACAGCGAGGGAGGGACACACACACACACACACAGCTGGGGAGGGACACACACAAACACACACACACAGCGAGGGAGGGACACACTCACACACACAGCGAGGGAGGGACACACACTCACACACACACGGCGAGGGAGGGACACACACACACACACACACACACAGCGAGGGAGGGACACACACACACACACACACACACACACACACACAGCGAGGGAGGGACACACACACACACACACACACACACACACACAGCGAGGGAGGGACACACACACTCACAGCGAGGGAGGGACACACATATACACACACACAGCGAGGGAGGGACACACACACACACACACAGCGAGGGAGGGACACACATATACACACACACACATAGCGAGGGAGGGACACACACACACACACACAGAGCGAGGGAGGGACACACACACACACAGCGAGGGAGGGACACACACACACACACACACACACACACACACACACAGCGAGGGAGGGACACACACACACACACACAGCGAGGGAGGGACACACACACACACACAGCGAGGGAGGGACACACACACACACACACACACAGCGAGGGAGGGACATGCTCACACACACACAGCGAGGGAGGGACACACACACACACACACACACACAGCGAGGGAGGGACACACACACAGCGAGGGAGGGACACACACACACACACACACACAGCGTGGGAGGGACACACACACACACACACACACACACACAGCGAGGGAGGGACACACACACACAAACACACAGCGAGGGAGGGACACACACACACAGAGAGGGAGGGACACACACACACACACACTCACAGCGAGGGAGGGACACACACACACACACACACACACACACAGCGAGGGAGGGACACACACACACACACAGCCAGGGAGGGACACACAAACACACAGCGAGGGAGGGACACACACACACACACACAGCGAGGGAGGGGGACACACACACACACACATACACACACACAGAGCGAGGGAGGGACACACACACACACACAGCGAGGGAGGGACACACACACACACACAGCGGGGGAGGGACACACACAAACACACACACACAGCGAGGGAGGGACACACACACACACACACACACACACACAGCGAGGGAGGGATACACACACACACACACACACACAGCGAGGGAGGGACACACACATACACACAGCGAGGGAGCGACAAATACACACACACAGCGAGGGAGGGACACACGAACACACACACACACACACACACAGCGAGGGAGGGACACACACACACACACACACAGCTAGGGAGGGACACACACACACACACACACACAGCGAGGGAGGGACACACACACAAACACACACAGCGAGGGAGGGACACACACACACACACACACAGCGAGGGAGGGACACACACACACACACACAGCGAGGGAGGGACACACACACACAGCGAGGGAGGGACACACACACACACACACACACACACACAGAGCAAGGGAGGGACACACTCACACACACAGCGAGGGAGGGACACACACACACACACACACAGCGAGGGAAGGACACACACACACACACACACAGCGAGGGAGGGACACACACACACACACAGCGAGGGAGGGACACACACACACACACACAGCGAGGGAGGGACACACACACACACACACACAGCGAGGGAGGGACACACACACACACAGTGAGGGAGGGACACACACACACACACACACACACAGAGCGAGGGAGGGACACACACACACACACACAGCGAGGGAGGGACACACACACACACACGCACACACGCACACACACACAGCGAGGGAGACACACACACACACACACACACAGCGAGGGAGGGACACACACACACAGCGAGGGAGGGACACACACACACACACACAGCGAGGGAGGGACACACACACACACAGCGAGGGAGGGACAAACACACACAGCGAGGGAGGGACACAAACACACACACACACACACACACAGCGAGGGAGGGACACACACACACAGCGAGGGAGGGACACACACACACACACACAGCGAGGGAGGGACACACACACACACACACACACACACACACAGCGAGGGAGGGACATGCTCACACACACACAGCGAGGGAGGGACACACACACACACACACACACACACACACACACACAGCGAGGGAGGGACACACACACAGCGAGGGAGGGACACACACACACACACACACAGCGATGGAGGGACACACACACACAAACACACACACAGCGAGGGAGGGACACACACACACACAAACACACAGCGAGGGAGGGACACACACACACAGCGAGGGAGGGACACACACACACACACTCACAGCGAGGGAGGGACACACACACACACACACAGCGAGGGAGGGACACACACACACATCGAGGGAGGGACACACACACACACACACAGCGAGGGAGGGACACACACACACACACACACAGCGAGGGAGGGACACACACACACACACACACACACACACACACACAGCGAGGGAGGGACACACACACACACACACAGACGCACAGCGAGGGAGCGACACACACACACACACACACACAGCGAGGGAGGTACACACACACACACACACAGAGCGAGGGAGGGACACACACACACACACAGCGAGGGAGGGACACACACACACAGTGAGGGAGGGACACACACACACACACACACACACACACAGAGCGAGGGAGGGACACACACACACACACAGGGAGGGAGGGACACACACACACACACGCACATACACACACACACACAGCGAGGGAGGGACACACACACACACACACACAGCGAGGGAGGGACACACACACACACAGCGAGGGAGGGACACACACACACACACAGCGAGGGAGGGACACACACACACACAGCGAGGGAGGGACACACACACACACAGCGAGGGAGGGACACACACACACACACACACAGCGAGGGAGGGACACACATACAAACAGCGAGGGAGGGACACACACACACACAGCGAGGGAGGGACACAAACACACAAACACACACACACACACACACACAGCGAGGGAGGGACATACACACACACACACAGCGAGGGAGGGACACACACACACACACACAGCGAGGGAGGGACACACACACACACACAGCGAGGGAGGGACATGCTCACATCACACACAGCGAGGGAGGGACACACACACACACACACACACACAGCGAGGGAGGGACACACACACAGCGAGGGAGGGACACACACACACACAGCGAGGGAGGGACACACACACACACACACACACACACACACACAAACACACAGCGAGGGAGGTACACACACACACAGCGAGGGAGGGACACACACACACACACTCACAGCGAGGGAGGGACACACACACACACACACAGCGAGGGAGAGACACACACACACACACACACAGCTAGGGAGGGACACACACACACACACACACACAGCGAGGGAGGGACACACACACAAACACACACAGCGAGGGAGGGACACACACACACACACACACAGCGAGGGAGGGACACACACACACACACACAGCGAGGGAGGGACACACACACACAGCGAGGGAGGGACACACACACACACACACACACACACACAGAGCAAGGGAGGGACACACTCACACACACAGCGAGGGAGGGACACACACACACACACACACAGCGAGGGAAGGACACACACACACACACACACAGCGAGGGAGGGACACACACACACACACAGCGAGGGAGGGACACACACACACACACACAGCGAGGGAGGGACACACACACACACACACACAGCGAGGGAGGGACACACACACACACAGTGAGGGAGGGACACACACACACACACACACACACACACACACACACAGAGCGAGGGAGGGACACACACACACACACACAGCGAGGGAGGGACACACACACACACACGCACACACGCACACACACACAGCGAGGGAGACACACACACACACACACACACAGCGAGGGAGGGACACACACACACAGCGAGGGAGGGACACACACACACACACACAGCGAGGGAGGGACACACACACACACAGCGAGGGAGGGACAAACACACACAGCGAGGGAGGGACACAAACACACACACACACACACACACAGCGAGGGAGGGACACACACACACAGCGAGGGAGGGACACACACACACACACACAGCGAGGGAGGGACACACACACACACACACACACACACACACAGCGAGGGAGGGACATGCTCACACACACACAGCGAGGGAGGGACACACACACACACACACACACACACACACACACACAGCGAGGGAGGGACACACACACAGCGAGGGAGGGACACACACACACACACACACAGCGATGGAGGGACACACACACACAAACACACACACAGCGAGGGAGGGACACACACACACACAAACACACAGCGAGGGAGGGACACACACACACAGCGAGGGAGGGACACACACACACACACTCACAGCGAGGGAGGGACACACACACACACACACAGCGAGGGAGGGACACACACACACATCGAGGGAGGGACACACACACACACACACAGCGAGGGAGGGACACACACACACACACACACAGCGAGGGAGGGACACACACACACACACACACACACACACACACACAGCGAGGGAGGGACACACACACACACACACAGACGCACAGCGAGGGAGCGACACACACACACACACACACACAGCGAGGGAGGTACACACACACACACACACAGAGCGAGGGAGGGACACACACACACACACAGCGAGGGAGGGACACACACACACAGTGAGGGAGGGACACACACACACACACACACACACACACACAGAGCGAGGGAGGGACACACACACACACACAGGGAGGGAGGGACACACACACACACACGCACATACACACACACACACAGCGAGGGAGGGACACACACACACACACACACAGCGAGGGAGGGACACACACACACACAGCGAGGGAGGGACACACACACACACACAGCGAGGGAGGGACACACACACACACAGCGAGGGAGGGACACACACACACACAGCGAGGGAGGGACACACACACACACACACACAGCGAGGGAGGGACACACATACAAACAGCGAGGGAGGGACACACACACACACAGCGAGGGAGGGACACAAACACACAAACACACACACACACACAGCGAGGGAGGGACATACACACACACACACAGCGAGGGAGGGACACACACACACACACACAGCGAGGGAGGGACACACACACACACACAGCGAGGGAGGGACATGCTCACATCACACACAGCGAGGGAGGGACACACACACACACACACACACACACAGCGAGGGAGGGACACACACACAGCGAGGGAGGGACACACACACACACAGCGAGGGAGGGACACACACACACACACACACACACACACACACACACAAACACACAGCGAGGGAGGTACACACACACACAGCGAGGGAGGGACACACACACACACACTCACAGCGAGGGAGGGACACACACACACACACACAGCGAGGGAGGGACACACACACACACACAGCGAGGGAGGGACACAAACACACACACAGCGAGGGAGGGACACACACACACACACACACACAGCGAGGGAGGGGGACACACACACACACACACACACACACACAGAGCGAGGGAGGGACACACACACACACACAGCGAGGGAGGGACACACACACACACACACACACAGCGGGGGAGGGACACACACAAACACACACACACAGCGAGGGAGGGACACACTCACACACACAGCGAGGGAGGGACACACACTCACACACACACAGCGAGAGAGGGACACACACACACACACACAGCGAGGGAGGGACACACACACACACACAGCGAGGGAGGGACACACACACACACACACGCACACACACAGCGAGGGAGGGACACACACACACACAGCGAGGGAGGGACACACACACACACACACATACACAGCGAGGGAGGGACACACACACACACACACAGCGAGGGAGGGACACACATATACACACACACACACACACACATAGCGAGGGAGGGACACACACACACACACACACACACACACAGAGCGAGGGAGGGACACACACACACACACACAACGAGGGAGGGTCACACACACACACACACACACACAGCGAGGGAGGGACACACGCACACACAGCGAGGGAGGGACACACACACACACACACAGCGAGGGAGGGACACACACACACACACAGCGAGGGAGGGACACACACACACAGCGAGGGAGGGACACACACACAGACACACACACACACAGACACAGCGAGAGAGGGACACACACACACACAGCGAGGGAGGGACACACACACACATACACAGCGAGGGAGGGACACACACACACACAGAGCGAGGGAGGGACACACACACACACACAGCGAGGGAGGGACACACACACACACACACACACACAGCAAGGGAGGGACACACACACACACACAGCGTGGGAGGGACACACACACACACACACACACACACACAGCGAGGGAGGGACACACACACCGAGGGAGGGACACACACGCACACAGCGAGGGAGGGACACACACACACACCCAGAGCGAGGGAGGGACACAGACAGAGCGAGGGAGGGACACACACACACACACACACACACACAGCGGGGGAGGGACACACACAAACACACACACACAGCGAGGGAGGGACACACTCACACACACAGCGAGGGAGCAACACACACTCACACACACACAGCGAGGGAGGGACACACACACACACACACACACACACACACAGCGAGGGAGGGACACACACACACAGCGAGGGAGGGACACATACACACACAGCGAGGGAGGGACACACACACACAGCGAGGGAGGGACACACACACACACACACACACACACACACACAGCGAGGGAGGGACACACACACACACACAGCGAGGGAGGGACACACACACACACACACATAGCGAGGGAGGGACACACACACACACACACACACACACACACACAGAGCGAGGGAGGGACACACACACTCACACATAGCGAGGGAGGGACACACACACACACACACACACAGCGAAGGAGGGACACACACACACACAGCGAGGGAGGGACACACAAACACACACAGCGAGGGAGGGACACAAACACACACACACACACACAGCGAGGGAGGGACACACACACACACACAGCGAGGGAGGGACACACACACACACACACACACACACACACACAGCGAGGGAGGGACACACACACACAGCGAGGGAGGGACACACACACACACACACACACACACACACACACACACGCACAGCGAGGGAGGGATACACACACACACACACACAGCGAGGGAGGGAAACACACATACACACAGCGAGGGAGCGACAACTACACACACACAGCGAGGGAGGGACACACACACACACACACACAGCGAGGGAGGGACACACACACAAACACACACAGCGAGGGAGGGACACACACACACACACACAGCGAGGGAGGGACACACACACACACACAGCGAGGGAGGGACACACACACACAGCGAGGGAGGGACACACACACACACACACACAGCAAGGGAGGGACACACTCACACACACAGCGAGGGAGGGACACACACACACACACACAGCGAGGGAGGGACACACACACACACACACACACACACACAGCGAGGGAGGGACACACACACACACACACACAGCGAGGGAGGGACACACACACACACAGTGAGGGAGGGACACACACACACACACACACACACAGAGCGAGGGAGGGACACACACACACACACAGCGAGGGAGGGACACACACACACACACGCACACACACACACACACACAGCGAGGGAGGGACACACACACACACACACACACAGCGAGGGAGGGACACACACACACACAGCGAGGGAGGGACACACACACACACAGCGAGGGAGGGACACACACACACACACACACACACAGCGAGGGAGGGACACACATACAAACAGCGAGGGAGGGACACACACACACACAGCGAGGGAGGGACACACACACACACACACACACACACACACACACACAGCGAGGGAGGGGCACACACACACACCCACACAGCGAGGGAGGGACACACACACACACACACAGCGAGGGAGGGACACACACACACACACACACACACACAGCGAGGGAGGGACATGCTCACACACACACAGCGAGGGAGGGACACACACACACACACACACACACACACACACACAGCGAGGGAGGGACACACACACAGCGAGCGAGGGACACACAAACACACACACACACAGCGAGGGAGGGACACACATACACACACACACACAGCGAGGGAGGGACACACACACACACAAACACACAGCGAGGGAGGGGCACACACACACAGCGAGGGAGGGACACACACACACACACACTCACAGCGAGGGAGGGACACACACACACACACACACAGCGAGGGAGGGACACACACACACAGCGAGGGAGGGACACACACACACACACACACACAGCGAGGGAGGGACACACACACACACACACACAGCGAGGGAGGGACACACACACACACACACACACACAGCGAGGGAGGGACACACACACACACACACACACAGATGCACAGTGAGGGAGCGACACACACACACACACACACACACACAGCGAGGGAGGTACACACACACACACACACAGCGAGGGAGGGACACACACACACACACACACACACACAGCGAGGGAGGGACACACACACACACAGTGAGGGAGGGACACACACACACACACACACACACACAGAGCGAGGGAGGGACACACACACACACACAGCGAGGGAGGGACACACACACACACACGCACACACACACACACACACAGCGAGGGAGGGACACACACACACACACACACACAGCGAGGGAGGGACACACACACACACAGCGAGGGAGGGACACACACACACACAGCGAGGGAGGGACACACACACACACACACACACACACAGCGAGGGAGGGACACACATACAAACAGCGAGGGAGGGACACACACACACACAGCGAGGGAGGGACACACACACACACACACACACACACACACACACAGCGAGGGAGGGACACACACACACACCCACACAGCGAGGGAGGGACACACACACACACACAGCGAGGGAGGGACACACACACACACACACACACACACAGCGAGGGAGGGACATGCTCACACACACACAGCGAGGGAGGGACACACACACACACACACACACACACACACACAGCGAGGGAGGGACACACACACAGCGAGCGAGGGACACACAAACACACACACACACAGCGAGGGAGGGACACACATACACACACACACACAGCGAGGGAGGGACACACACACACACAAACACA
Source organism: Chiloscyllium punctatum (assembly GCF_047496795.1). NCBI lineage: Eukaryota > Metazoa > Chordata > Chondrichthyes > Orectolobiformes > Hemiscylliidae > Chiloscyllium > Chiloscyllium punctatum. The sequence continues at coordinate 73,557,338 of NC_092771.1, read as the reverse complement.
CAGCGAGGGAGGGGCACACACACACAGCGAGGGAGGGACACACACACACACACACTCACAGCGAGGGAGGGACACACACACACACACACACAGCGAGGGAGGGACACACACACACAGCGAGGGAGGGACACACACACACACACACACACAGCGAGGGAGGGACACACACACACACACACAGCGAGGGAGGGACACACACACACACACACACACAGCGAGGGAGGGACACACACACACACACACACAGATGCACAGTGAGGGAGCGACACACACACACACACACACACACACAGCGAGGGAGGTACACACACACACACACACAGCGAGGGAGGGACACACACACACACACACACACACACACAGCGAGGGAGGGACACACACACACAGAGTGAGGGAGGGACACACACACACACACACACACACACACACAGAGCGAGGGAGGCACACACACACACACACACAGCGAAGGAGGGACACAAACACACACACACACACACAGCGAGGGAGGGACACACACACACACACAGCGAGGGAGGGACACACACACATACACAGCGAGGGAGGGACACACACACACACAGCGAGGGAGGGACACACACACACAGCGAGTGAGGGACACACACACACGCACACACACACAGCGAGGGAGGGAAACACATACAAACAGCGAGGGAGGGACACACACACACACAGCGAGGGAGGGACACAAACACACACACACACACACAGCGAGGGAGGGACACACACCCACACACACAGCGAGGGATGGACACACACACACACACAGCGAGGGAGGGACACACACACACACGCACACACACACAGAGCGAGGGAGGGACACACACACACACAGCGAGGGAGGGACACACACACACACACACACACACACACACACACACACAGCGAGGGAGGGACACACACACAGCGAGGGAGGGACACACACACACACACAGCGAGGGAGGGACACACACACACACACACACACACACACACACACACAGCGAGGGAGGGACACACACACACACAAACACACAGCGAGGGAGGGACACACACACAGCGAGGGAGGGACACACACACACACACACACTCACAGCGAGGGAGGGACACACACACACACACAGCGAGGGAGGGACACACACACACAGCGAGGGAGGGACACACACACACACACACACACACAGCGAGGGAGGGACACACACACACACACACAGCGAGGGAGGGACACACACACACACACACACACAGCGAGGGAGGGACACACACACACACAGCGAGGGAGGGACACACACACACACACAGCGAGGGAGGGACACACACACACACACACACACACACACACAGAGCGAGGGAGGGACACACACACACACACACACAGCGAGGGAGGGACACACACACACACACAGCTGGGGAGGGACACACACAAACACACACACACAGCGAGGGAGGGACACACTCACACACACAGCGAGGGAGGGACACACACTCACACACACACAGCGAGGGAGGGACACACACACACACACACACAGCGAGGGAGGGACACACACACACACACACAGCGAGGGAGGGACACACACACACACACACACACACACACACACAGAGCGAGGGAGGGACACACACACAGCGAGGGAGGGACACACACACACACACACACACAGCGAGGGAGGGACACACACACACACACACAGCGAGGGAGGGACACACATATACACACACTCACATAGCGAGGGAGGGACACACACACACACACACACAGAGCGACGGAGGGACACACACACACACAGCGAGGGAGGGACACACACACACACACACTCACACACACACAGCGAGGGAGGGACACACACACACACAGCGAGGGAGGGACACACACACAGCGAGGGAGGGACACACACACACACACACACACAGCGAGGGAGGGACACACACACACAGCGAGGGAGGGACACACACACAGACACACACACACACACACAGCGAGAGAGGGACACACACACACACAGCGAGGGAGGGACACACACACACACACACAGCGAGGGAGGGACTCACACACACACTCAGTGAGGGAGGGACACACACACACACACACAGAGCGAGGGAGGGACACGCTGACACACGCAGCGAGGGAGGGAGCATGGACACACAGCGTGGGAGGAACACGCACACACATAGCGAGGGAGGGACAAACAGCGAAGGAGGGTCAAGCACACACCCCGCGAGGGGGAGGGCATGTGCACAAAAGTTGAGAGGGGGCACACACATGCAAAGCGAGGGAGGGACATGCACATACACAGTGAGGGGGATACACGCAGACAAACGGCGAGGGAGAGACACACACACGCACAGCGAGGGAGGGACACACACACACACACACAGCGAGGGAGGGACACACACACACACACACACACACACAGCGAGGGAGGGACACACACACACACACACACACACACAGCTAGGGAGGGACACACACACACACACACACAGCGAGGGAGGGACACACACACACACACACACACACACACACACAGCGAGGGAGGGACACACACACACAGCGAGGGAGGGACACACACACACACACACACACACACACACACAGCGAGGGAGGGACACACACACACAACGAGGGAGGGACACACACACACACACACAGCGAGGGAGGGACACACACACACACACTCACAGCGAGGGAGGGACACACACACACACACACTCACAGCGAGGGAGGGACACACACACACACACACATAGCGAGGGAGGGACACACACACACACTCACAGCGAGGGAGGGACACACACACACACACACACAGCGAGGGAGGGACACACACACACACACACACACACACACACAGCGAGGGAGGGACACACACACACACACAGCGAGGGAGGGACACATACACACACACAGCGAGGGAGGGACACACACACACACACACAGCGAGGGAGGGACACACACCACACACACACACACACAGCGAGGGAGGGACACACACCACACACACACACACACAGCGAGGGAGGGACACACACACACACACACAGCGAGGGAGGGACACACACACACTCACAGCGAGGGAGGGACACACACACACACACAGCGAGGGAGGGACACACACACACAGCGAGGGAGGGACACACACACACACACACACACACAGCAAGGGAGGGACACACTCACACACACAGCGAGGGAGGGACACACACACACACACACACAGCGAGGGAGGGACACACACACACACAGCGAGGGAGGGACACACACACACACACACAGTGTGGGAGGGACACACACACACACACACACACACACACACACACACAGAGCGAGGGAGGGACACACACACACAGCGAGGGAGGGACACACACACACACAAACACACACACTCACAGCGAGGGAGGGACACACACACACACACAGACACACAGCGAGGGAGGGACACAAACACACACACACACACAGCGAGGGAGGGACAGACACACACACAGCGAGGGAGGGACACACACACACAGAGAAAGGGAGGGACACACACACACAGCAAGGGAGACACACACCCACACACACACAGCAAGGCAGGGACACACACACAGCCAGGGAGGGACACACACACAGCAAGGGAGGGACACACACACACACACACACACACACACACACACAACAAGGGAGGGACACATACACACACAGCGAGGAAGGGACACACACACACACAGCGAGGGAGGGACACACACACACACACACACACACACACACAGCGAGGGAGGGACACACACACACACAGCAAGGGAGGGACACGCACACACACAGCAAGGGAGGGACACACACACACACAGGAAGGGAGGGACACACACACACACACACAGCAAGGGAGCGACACACACACAGCAGGGGAGGGACACACACACAGCAAGGGAGGGACACACACACCCACACGCACAGTGAGGGAGGGACACCCAGCGAAGGGACACACACACACACTGACACAGTGAGGGAAGGACATTAATGCGCACATACACAGAGAGCAATGTACACACAGTGAAGGAGGGACTCACACACACACACACACACACACACACAGAGTGAGCGAGGAACACGCTGACACACGCAGCGAGGGAGGGAGCATGGACACACAGCGTGGGAGGGACACGCACACACATAGCGAGGGAGGGACACACAGCGAAGGAGGGACAAGCACACACCCCGCGAGGGGGAGGGCATGTGCACACAAATTGAGAGGGGGCACACACATGCAAAGCGAGGGAGGGACATGCACATACACAGTGAGGGGGATACACGCAGACAGACGGCGAGGGAGGGACACACATACACACAGCGAGGGAGGGACACACACACACACACACACACAGCGAGGGAGGGACACACACACACACACACACACACACACAGCGAGGGAGGGACACACACACAGCGAGGGAGGGACACACACACACACACAGCGAGGGAGGGACACACACACACACACACACACACACACACACACACACAGCGAGGGAGGGACACACACACACACAAACACACAGCGAGGGAGGGACACACACACAGCGAGGGAGGGACACACACACACACACACACTCACAGCGAGGGAGGGACACACACACACACACACAGCGAGGGAGGGACACACACACACAGCGAGGGAGGGACACACACAC
>NC_092771.1:73530170-73550170 GCF_047496795.1 Chiloscyllium punctatum | reverse complement strand
AGCGAGGGAGGGACACACATACAAACAGCGAGGGAGGGACACACACACACACAGCGAGGGAGGGACACACACACACACACACACACACACACACACAGCGAGGGAGGGACACACACACACACCCACACAGCGAGGGAGGGACACACACACACACACAGCGAGGGAGGGACACACACACACACACACACACACACAGCGAGGGAGGGACATGCTCACACACACACAGCGAGGGAGGGACACACACACACACACACACACACACACACACAGCGAGGGAGGGACACACACACAGCGAGCGAGGGACACACAAACACACACACACACAGCGAGGGAGGGACACACATACACACACACACACAGCGAGGGAGGGACACACACACACACAAACACACAGCGAGGGAGGGGCACACACACACAGCGAGGGAGGGACACACACACACACACACTCACAGCGAGGGAGGGACACACACACACACACACACAGCGAGGGAGGGACACACACACACAGCGAGGGAGGGACACACACACACACACACACACAGCGAGGGAGGGACACACACACACACACACAGCGAGGGAGGGACACACACACACACACACACACAGCGAGGGAGGGACACACACACACACACACACAGATGCACAGTGAGGGAGCGACACACACACACACACACACACACACAGCGAGGGAGGTACACACACACACACACACAGCGAGGGAGGGACACACACACACACACACACACACACAGCGAGGGAGGGACACACACACACAGAGTGAGGGAGGGACACACACACACACACACACACACACACACACAGAGCGAGGGAGGCACACACACACACACACACAGCGAAGGAGGGACACAAACACACACACACACACACAGCGAGGGAGGGACACACACACACACACAGCGAGGGAGGGACACACACACATACACAGCGAGGGAGGGACACACACACACACAGCGAGGGAGGGACACACACACACAGCGAGTGAGGGACACACACACACGCACACACACACAGCGAGGGAGGGAAACACATACAAACAGCGAGGGAGGGACACACACACACACAGCGAGGGAGGGACACAAACACACACACACACACAGCGAGGGAGGGACACACACCCACACACACAGCGAGGGATGGACACACACACACACACAGCGAGGGAGGGACACACACACACACGCACACACACACAGAGCGAGGGAGGGACACACACACACACAGCGAGGGAGGGACACACACACACACACACACACACACACACACACACACACAGCGAGGGAGGGACACACACACAGCGAGGGAGGGACACACACACACACACAGCGAGGGAGGGACACACACACACACACACACACACACACACACACAGCGAGGGAGGGACACACACACACACAAACACACAGCGAGGGAGGGACACACACACAGCGAGGGAGGGACACACACACACACACACACTCACAGCGAGGGAGGGACACACACACACACACAGCGAGGGAGGGACACACACACACAGCGAGGGAGGGACACACACACACACACACACACAGCGAGGGAGGGACACACACACACACACACAGCGAGGGAGGGACACACACACACACACACACACACAGCGAGGGAGGGACACACACACACACAGCGAGGGAGGGACACACACACACACACAGCGAGGGAGGGACACACACACACACACACACACACACACACAGAGCGAGGGAGGGACACACACACACACACACACAGCGAGGGAGGGACACACACACACACACAGCTGGGGAGGGACACACACAAACACACACACACAGCGAGGGAGGGACACACTCACACACACAGCGAGGGAGGGACACACACTCACACACACACAGCGAGGGAGGGACACACACACACACACACACAGCGAGGGAGGGACACACACACACACACACAGCGAGGGAGGGACACACACACACACACACACACACACACACAGAGCGAGGGAGGGACACACACACAGCGAGGGAGGGACACACACACACACACACACACAGCGAGGGAGGGACACACACACACACACACAGCGAGGGAGGGACACACATATACACACACTCACATAGCGAGGTAGGGACACACACACACACACACACAGAGCGAGGGAGGGACACACACACACACAGCGAGGGAGGGACACACACACACACACACTCACACACACACAGCGAGGGAGGGACACACACACACACAGCGAGGGAGGGACACACACACAGCGAGGGAGGGACACACACACACACACACACACAGCGAGGGAGGGACACACACACACAGCGAGGGAGGGACACACACACAGACACACACACACACACACAGCGAGAGAGGGACACACACACACACAGCGAGGGAGGGACACACACACACACACACAGCGAGGGAGGGACTCACACACACACTCAGTGAGGGAGGGACACACACACACACACACAGAGCGAGGGAGGGACACGCTGACACACGCAGCGAGGGAGGGAGCATGGACACACAGCGTGGGAGGAACACGCACACACATAGCGAGGGAGGGACAAACAGCGAAGGAGGGTCAAGCACACACCCCGCGAGGGGGAGGGCATGTGCACAAAAGTTGAGAGGGGGCACACACATGCAAAGCGAGGGAGGGACATGCACATACACAGTGAGGGGGATACACGCAGACAAACGGCGAGGGAGAGACACACACACGCACAGCGAGGGAGGGACACACACACACACACACAGCGAGGGAGGGACACACACACACACACACACACACACAGCGAGGGAGGGACACACACACACACACACACACACACAGCTAGGGAGGGACACACACACACACACACACAGCGAGGGAGGGACACACACACACACACACACACACACACACACAGCGAGGGAGGGACACACACACACAGCGAGGGAGGGACACACACACACACACACACACACACACACAGCGAGGGAGGGACACACACACACAACGAGGGAGGGACACACACACACACACACAGCGAGGGAGGGACACACACACACACACTCACAGCGAGGGAGGGACACACACACACACACACTCACAGCGAGGGAGGGACACACACACACACACACATAGCGAGGGAGGGACACACACACACACTCACAGCGAGGGAGGGACACACACACACACACACACAGCGAGGGAGGGACACACACACACACACACACACACACACACAGCGAGGGAGGGACACACACACACACACAGCGAGGGAGGGACACATACACACACACAGCGAGGGAGGGACACACACACACACACACAGCGAGGGAGGGACACACACCACACACACACACACACAGCGAGGGAGGGACACACACCACACACACACACACACAGCGAGGGAGGGACACACACACACACACACAGCGAGGGAGGGACACACACACACTCACAGCGAGGGAGGGACACACACACACACACAGCGAGGGAGGGACACACACACACAGCGAGGGAGGGACACACACACACACACACACACACAGCAAGGGAGGGACACACTCACACACACAGCGAGGGAGGGACACACACACACACACACACAGCGAGGAAGGGACACACACACACACAGCGAGGGAGGGACACACACACACACACACAGTGTGGGAGGGACACACACACACACACACACACACACACACACACACAGAGCGAGGGAGGGACACACACACACAGCGAGGGAGGGACACACACACACACAAACACACACACTCACAGCGAGGGAGGGACACACACACACACACAGACACACAGCGAGGGAGGGACACAAACACACACACACACACAGCGAGGGAGGGACAGACACACACACAGCGAGGGAGGGACACACACACACAGAGAAAGGGAGGGACACACACACACAGCAAGGGAGACACACACCCACACACACACAGCAAGGCAGGGACACACACACAGCCAGGGAGGGACACACACACAGCAAGGGAGGGACACACACACACACACACACACACACACACACAACAAGGGAGGGACACATACACACACAGCGAGGAAGGGACACACACACACACAGCGAGGGAGGGACACACACACACACACACACACACACACACAGCGAGGGAGGGACACACACACACACAGCAAGGGAGGGACACGCACACACACAGCAAGGGAGGGACACACACACACACAGGAAGGGAGGGACACACACACACACACACAGCAAGGGAGCGACACACACACAGCAGGGGAGGGACACACACACAGCAAGGGAGGGACACACACACCCACACGCACAGTGAGGGAGGGACACCCAGCGAAGGGACACACACACACACTGACACAGTGAGGGAAGGACATTAATGCGCACATACACAGAGAGCAATGTACACACAGTGAAGGAGGGACTCACACACACACACACACACACACACACAGAGTGAGCGAGGAACACGCTGACACACGCAGCGAGGGAGGGAGCATGGACACACAGCGTGGGAGGGACACGCACACACATAGCGAGGGAGGGACACACAGCGAAGGAGGGACAAGCACACACCCCGCGAGGGGGAGGGCATGTGCACACAAATTGAGAGGGGGCACACACATGCAAAGCGAGGGAGGGACATGCACATACACAGTGAGGGGGATACACGCAGACAGACGGCGAGGGAGGGACACACATACACACAGCGAGGGAGGGACACACACACACACACACACACAGCGAGGGAGGGACACACACACACACACACACACACACACAGCGAGGGAGGGACACACACACAGCGAGGGAGGGACACACACACACACACAGCGAGGGAGGGACACACACACACACACACACACACACACACACACACACAGCGAGGGAGGGACACACACACACACAAACACACAGCGAGGGAGGGACACACACACAGCGAGGGAGGGACACACACACACACACACACTCACAGCGAGGGAGGGACACACACACACACACACAGCGAGGGAGGGACACACACACACAGCGAGGGAGGGACACACACACACACACACACACAGCGAGGGAGGGACACACACACACACACACAGCGAGGGAGGGACACACACACACACACACACACACACACACACACAGCGAGGGAGGGACACACACACACACAGCGAGGGAGGGACACACACACACACACAGCGAGGGAGGGACACACACACACACACACACACACACAGAGCGAGGGAGGGACACACACACACACACACACAGCGAGGGAGGGACACACACACACACACACAGCTGGGGAGGGACACACACAAACACACACACACAGCGAGGGAGGGACACACTCACACACACAGCGAGGGAGGGACACACACTCACACACACACAGCGAGGGAGGGACACACACACACACACACACAGCGAGGGAGGGACACACACACACACACACAGCGAGGGAGGGACACACACACACACACACACACACACACAGAGCGAGGGAGGGACACACACACAGCGAGGGAGGGACACACACACACACACACACACACAGCGAGGGAGGGACACACACACACACACACAGCGAGGGAGGGACACACATATACACACACTCACATAGCGAGGGAGGGACACACACACACACACACACAGAGCGAGGGAGGGACACACACACACACAGCGAGGGAGGGACACACACACACACACACTCACACACACACAGCGAGGGAGGGACACACACACACACAGCGAGGGAGGGACACACACACAGCGAGGGAGGGACACACACACACACACACACACAGCGAGGGAGGGACACACACACACAGCGAGGGAGGGACACACACACAGACACACACACACACACACACAGCGAGAGAGGGACACACACACACACAGCGAGGGAGGGACACACACACACACACACAGCGAGGGAGGGACTCACACACACACTCAGTGAGGGAGGGACACACACACACACACACAGAGCGAGGGAGGGACACGCTGACACACGCAGCGAGGGAGGGAGCATGGACACACAGCGTGGGAGGAACACGCACACACATAGCGAGGGAGGGACAAACAGCGAAGGAGGGTCAAGCACACACCCCGCGAGGGGGAGGGCATGTGCACAAAAGTTGAGAGGGGGCACACACATGCAAAGCGAGGGAGGGACATGCACATACACAGTGAGGGGGATACACGCAGACAAACGGCGAGGGAGAGACACACACACGCACAGCGAGGGAGGGACACACACACACACACACAGCGAGGGAGGGACACACACACACACACACACACAGCGAGGGAGGGACACACACACACACACACACACACAGCTAGGGAGGGACACACACACACACACACACACAGCGAGGGAGGGACACACACACACACACACACACACACACACACACACAGCGAGGGAGGGACACACACACACAGCGAGGGAGGGACACACACACACACACACACACACACAGCGAGGGAGGGACACACACACACAACGAGGGAGGGACACACACACACACACACAGCGAGGGAGGGACACACACACACACACTCACAGCGAGGGAGGGACACACACACACACACACTCACAGCGAGGGAGGGACACACACACACACACACATAGCGAGGGAGGGACACACACACACACTCACAGCGAGGGAGGGACACACACACACACACACACAGCGAGGGAGGGACACACACACACACACACACACACACACAGCGAGGGAGGGACACACACACACACACAGCGAGGGAGGGACACATACACACACACAGCGAGGGAGGGACACACACACACACACACACAGCGAGGGAGGGACACACACCACACACACACACACACAGCGAGGGAGGGACACACACCACACACACACACACACAGCGAGGGAGGGACACACACACACACACACACAGCGAGGGAGGGACACACACACACTCACAGCGAGGGAGGGACACACACACACACACAGCGAGGGAGGGACACACACACACAGCGAGGGAGGGACACACTCACACACACAGCGAGGGAGGGACACACACACACACACACACAGCGAGGGAGGGACACACACACACACAGCGAGGGAGGGACACACACACACACACACAGTGTGGGAGGGACACACACACACACACACACACACACACACACAGAGCGAGGGAGGGACACACACACACAGCGAGGGAGGGACACACACACACACAAACACACACACTCACAGCGAGGGAGGGACACACACACACACACAGACACACAGCGAGGGAGGGACACAAACACACACACACACAGCGAGGGAGGGACAGACACACACACAGCGAGGGAGGGACACACACACACACACAGCGAGGGAGGGACACACACACACACACAGCGAGGGAGGGACACACACGCACACACACACACACAGCGAGGGAGGGACACACATACACACAGCGAGGGAGGGACACACACACACACACAGCAAGGGAGGGACACACACACACACACACAGCGAGGGAGGGACACACACACACACACACACACACACACACACACACAGCGAGGGAGGGACACACACACACACACAGCGAGGGAGGGACACACACACACACACACTCACAGCGAGGGAGGGACACACACACACACATGCACAGCGTGGGAGGGACATGCTCACACTCACACAGCGAGGGAGGGAAACACACACACACACACAGCGAGGGAGGGACACACACACAGCGAGGGAGGGACACACACACACACTCGCACAGCGAGGGAGGGACACACACACACACACACACACACACACACAGCGAGGGAGGGACACACACACACACACAGCGAGGGAGGGACACACACACACACACACACTCACAGCGAGGGAGGGACACACACACACACACACACAGCGAGGGAGGGACACACACACACACACACACACACACACACAGCGAGGGAGGGACACACACACACACAGCGAGGGAGGGACACACACACACACACAGCGAGGGAGGGACACACACACACACACACACACAGCGAGGGAGGGACACACACACACACACACACACAGCGAGGGAGGGACACACACACACACACACACACACACACACAGCGAGGGAGGGACACACACACACACACACAGCGAGGGAGGGACACACACACACACACACAGCTGGGGAGGGACACACTCACACACACAGCGAGGGAGGGACACACACTCACACACACACAGCGAGGGAGGGACACACACACACACACACACAGCGAGGGAGGGACACACACACACACACACACACACAGCGAGGGAGGGACACACACACACACACACACACACACAGCGAGGGAGGGACACACACACACACAGCGTGGGAGGGACACACACACACACACACACACAGCGAGGGAGGGACACACACACACACACACACACACAGCGAGGGAGGGACACACACACACACAGCGAGGGAGGGACACACACACACACACACACACAGCGAGGGAGGGACACACATACACACACACAGCGAGGGAGGGACACACATATACACACACTCACATAGCGAGGGAGGGACACACACACACACACACACACACAGAGCGAGGGAGGGACACACACACACACAGCGAGGGAGGGACACACACACACACACACTCACACACACACAGCGAGGGAGGGACACACACACACACAGCGAGGGAGGGACACACACACAGCGAGGGAGGGACACACACACACACACACACACACAGCGAGGGAGGGACACACACACAGCGAGGGAGGGACACACACACAGACACACACACACACAGAGCGAGAGAGGGACACACACACACACAGCGAGGGAGGGACACACACACACACAGCGAGGGAGGGACTCACACACACACTCAGTGAGGGAGGGACACACACACACACACACACACACACAGAGCGAGGGAGGGACACGCTGACACACGCAGCGAGGGAGGGAGCATGGACACTCAGCGTGGGAGGGACACGCACACACATAGCGAGGGAGGGACAAACAGCGAAGGAGGGTGAAGCACACACCCCGCGAGGGGGAGGGCCTGTGCAAACAAATTGAGAGGGGGCACACACATGCAAAGCGAGGGAGGGACATGCACATACACAGTGAGGGGGATACACGCAGACAAACGGCGAGGGAGGGACACACACACGCACAGCGAGGGAGGGACACACACACACACACACACAGTGAGTGAGGGACACACACACACACACACACACACAGCGAGGGAGGGACACACACACACACACACACACAGCGAGGGAGGGACACACACACACACACACACACAGCGAGGGAGGGACACACACACACAGCGAGGGAGGGACACACACACACACACACACACACACACAGCGAGGGAGGGACACACACACACAACGAGGGAGGGACACACACACAAAAATACACAGCGAGGGAGGGACACACACACACACACTCACAGCGAGGGAGGGACACACACACACACACACACTCACAGCGAGGGAGGGACAAACACACACACACACACAGCGAGGGAGGGACACACACACACACTCACAGCGAGGGAGGGACACACACACACACACACAGCGAGGGAGGGACACACACACACACACACACACACACAGCGAGGGAGGGACACACACACACACACACCGAGGGAGGGACACACACACACACAAACACACACACTCACAGGGAGGGAGGGACACACACACACACACAGAGACACACAGCGAGGGAGGGACACAAACACACACACACACAGCAAGGGAGGGACACACACACACACAGCGAGGGAGGGACACACACACACACACACAGCGAGGGAGGGACACACACACACACACAGCGAGGGAGGGACACACACGCACACACACACACACAGCGAGGGAGGGACACACATACACACAGCGAGGGAGGGACACACACACACACACAGCGAGGGAGGGACACACACACACACACACACAGCGAGGGAGGGACACACACACACACACAGCGAGGGAGGGACACACACACACACACACACACACACACACACACACACACACACAGAGCGAGGGAGGGGCATGCACACACACACGCACAGCGGGGGAGGGACATGCTCACAGCGAGGGAGGGACACACACACACAAACACACAGCGAGGGAGGGACACACACACACACAGCGAGGGAGGGACACACACACACACACAGCGAGGGAGGGACACACACACACACACACACACTCAATGCGAGGGAGGGACACACACACACACAGCGAGCGAGGGACACACACACACACACACACACAGCGAGGGAGGGACACACACACACACACACACAGCGAGGGAGGGACACACACACACACACAGCGAGGGAGGGACACATACACACATACAGCGAGGGAGGGACACACACACACACACACACACACACACACACAGCGAGGGAAGGACACACACACACACACACAGCGAGGGAGGGACACACACACACACACACACACACAGCGAGGGAGGGACACACACACACACACACACACACAGCGAGGGAGGGACACACACACACACACACACACAGCGAGGGAGGGACACACACACACACACAGCGAGGGAGGGACACACACACACAGCGAGGGAGGGACACACACACACACACACACACAGCAAGGGAGGGACACACTCACACACACAGCGAGGGAGGGAAACACACAAACACACACAGCGAGGGAGGGTTCACACACACACACACACACACAGCGAGGGAGGGACACACACACACGCACAGCGAGGGAGGGACACACACACACACTCACACACACAGCGAGGGAGGGAAACACACAAACACACACAGCGAGGGAGGGTTCACACACACACACACACGCACAGCGGGGGAGGGACATGCTCACACTCACACAGCGAGGGAGGGACACACACACACACACACACAGCGAGGGAGGGACACACACACAGCGAGGGAGGGACACGCACACACATAGCGAGGGAGGGACAAACAGCGAAGGAGGGTCAAGCACACACCCCGCGAGGGGGAGGGCATGTGCACACAAATTGAGAGGGGGCACACACATGCAAAGCGAGGGAGGGACATGCACATACACAGTGAGGGGGATACACGCAGACAAACGGCGAGGGAGGGACACACACACGCACAGAGAGGGAGGGACACACACACACACACACACAGTGAGTGAGGGACACACACACACACACACACACACAGCGAGGGAGGGACACACACACACACACACACACACACACACACACACAGCGAGGGAGGGACACACACACACACACACACAGCGAGGGAGGGACACACACACACACACACACACACAGCGAGGGAGGGACACATACACACAGCGAGGGAGGGACACACACACACACACACACACACTCACAGCGAGGGAGGGACACACACACACACACACACACAGCGAGGGAGGGACACACACACACACTCACAGCGAGGGAGGGACACACACACACACACACACAGCGAGGGAGGGACACACACACACACACACACACAGCGAGGGAGGGACACACACACACACACACAGCGAGGGAGGGACACACACACACACACACACAGCGAGGGAGGGACACACACACACACTCACAGCGAGGGAGGGACACACACACATACACACACAGCGAGGGAGGGACACACACACACACACACACACACAGCGAGGGAGGGACACACACACACACAGAGCGAGGGAGGGACACACACACACACACACACAGCGAGGGAGGGACACACACACACACACACACAGCGAGGGAGGGACACACACACACACACAGCGAGGGAGGGACACACACACACACACACAGCGAGGGAGGGACACACACACACACAGCGAGGGAGGGACACACACACACACACACACACACAGCGAGGGAGGGACACACACACAGACACACACAGCGAGGGAGGGACACACACACACACACAGCGAGGGAGGGACACATACACACACACAGCGAGGGAGGGACACACACACACACACACAGCGAGGGAGGGACACACACACACACACACACACAGCGAGGGAGGGACACACACACACACACACACAGCGAGGGAGGGACACACACACACACACAGCGAGGGAGGGACACACACACACACACACAGCGAGGGAGGGACACACACATACAGCGAGGGAGGGACACACACACACACACACACACACACACACAGCGAGGGAGGGACACACACACACACACAGCGAGGGAGGGACACACACACACACACACACACACAGCGAGGGAGGGACACACACACACACACACACACACAGCGAGGGAGGGACACACACACACACACACACAGCGAGGGAGGGACACACACACACACACAGCGAGGGAGGGACACACACACACAGCGAGGGAGGGACACACACACACACACACACACAGCGAGGGAGGGACACACACACACACAGCGAGGGAGGGACACACACACACACACAGCGAGGGAGGGACACACACACACACACACACACAGCGAGGGAGGGACACACACACACACACACACACAGCGAGGGAGGGACACACACACACACACACACACACACACACACAGCGAGGGAGGGACACACACACACACACACAGCGAGGGAGGGACACACACACACACACACAGCTGGGGAGGGACACACACAAACACACACACACAGCGAGGGAGGGACACACTCACACACACAGCGAGGGAGGGACACACACTCACACACACACAGCGAGGGAGGGACACACACACACACACACACAGCGAGGGAGGGACACACACACACACACACACACACAGCGAGGGAGGGACACACACACACACACACACACACACAGCGAGGGAGGGACACACACACACACAGCGAGGGAGGGACACACACACACACACACACACAGCGAGGGAGGGACACACACACACACACACACACACAGCGAGGGAGGGACACACACACACACAGCGAGGGAGGGACACACACACACACACACACACAGCGAGGGAGGGACACACATACACACACACAGCGAGGGAGGGACACACATATACACACACTCACATAGCGAGGGAGGGACACACACACACACACACACACACAGAGCGAGGGAGGGACACACACACACACAGCGAGGGAGGGACACACACACACACACACTCACACACACACAGCGAGGGAGGGACACACACACACACAGCGAGGGAGGGACACACACACAGCGAGGGAGGGACACACACACACACACACACACACAGCGAGGGAGGGACACACACACAGCGAGGGAGGGACACACACACAGACACACACACACACAGAGCGAGAGAGGGACACACACACACACAGCGAGGGAGGGACACACACACACACAGCGAGGGAGGGACTCACACACACACTCAGTGAGGGAGGGACACACACACACACACACACACACACAGAGCGAGGGAGGGACACGCTGACACACGCAGCGAGGGAGGGAGCATGGACACTCAGCGTGGGAGGGACACGCACACACATAGCGAGGGAGGGACAAACAGCGAAGGAGGGTGAAGCACACACACCGCGAGGGGGAGGGCCTGTGCAAACAAATTGAGAGGGGGCACACACATGCAAAGCGAGGGAGGGACATGCACATACACAGTGAGGGGGATACACGCAGACAAACGGCGAGGGAGGGACACACACACGCACAGCGAGGGAGGGACACACACACACACACACACAGTGAGTGAGGGACACACACACACACACACACACACAGCGAGGGAGGGACACACACACACACACACACACAGCGAGGGAGGGACACACACACACACACACACACAGCGAGGGAGGGACACACACACACAGCGAGGGAGGGACACACACACACACACACACACACACACACAGCGAGGGAGGGACACACACACACAACGAGGGAGGGACACACACACAAAAATACACAGCGAGGGAGGGACACACACACACACACTCACAGCGAGGGAGGGACACACACACACACACACACTCACAGCGAGGGATGGACAAACACACACACACACACAGCGAGGGAGGGACACACACACACACTCACAGCGAGGGAGGGACACACACACACACACACAGCGAGGGAGGGACACACACACACACACACACACACACAGCGAGGGAGGGACACACACACACACACAGCGAGGGAGGGACACACACACACACAAACACACACACTCACAGGGAGGGAGGGACACACACACACACACAGAGACACACAGCGAGGGAGGGACACAAACACACACACACACAGCAAGGGAGGGACACACACACACACAGCGAGGGAGGGACACACACACACACACACAGCGAGGGAGGGACACACACACACACACAGCGAGGGAGGGACACACACGCACACACACACACACAGCGAGGGAGGGACACACATACACACAGCGAGGGAGGGACACACACACACACACAGCGAGGGAGGGACACACACACACACACACACAGCGAGGGAGGGACACACACACACACACAGCGAGGGAGGGACACACACACACACACACACACACACACACACACACACACACACACACAGAGCGAGGGAGGGGCATGCACACACACACGCACAGCGGGGGAGGGACATGCTCACAGCGAGGGAGGGACACACACACACAAACACACAGCGAGGGAGGGACACACACACACACAGCGAGGGAGGGACACACACACACACACAGCGAGGGAGGGACACACACACACACACACACACTCAATGCGAGGGAGGGACACACACACACACAGCGAGCGAGGGACACACACACACACACACACACAGCGAGGGAGGGACACACACACACACACACACAGCGAGGGAGGGACACACACACACACACAGCGAGGGAGGGACACATACACACATACAGCGAGGGAGGGACACACACACACACACACACACACACACACAGCGAGGGAGGGACACACACACACACACACAGCGAGGGAGGGACACACACACACACACACACACAGCGAGGGAGGGACACACACACACACACACACACACAGCGAGGGAGGGACACACACACACACACACACAGCGAGGGAGGGACACACACACACACACAGCGAGGGAGGGACACACACACACAGCGAGGGAGGGACACACACACACACACACACACACAGCAAGGGAGGGACACACTCACACACACAGCGAGGGAGGGAAACACACAAACACACACAGCGAGGGAGGGTTCACACACACACACACACACACAGCGAGGGAGGGACACACACACACGCACAGCGAGGGAGGGACACACACACACACTCACACACACAGCGAGGGAGGGAAACACACAAACACACACAGCGAGGGAGGGTTCACACACACACACACACGCACAGCGGGGGAGGGACATGCTCACACTCACACAGCGAGGGAGGGACACACACACACACACACACAGCGAGGGAGGGACACACACACAGCGAGGGAGGGACACGCACACACATAGCGAGGGAGGGACAAACAGCGAAGGAGGGTCAAGCACACACCCCGCGAGGGGGAGGGCATGTGCACACAAATTGAGAGGGGGCACACACATGCAAAGCGAGGGAGGGACATGCACATACACAGTGAGGGGGATACACGCAGACAAACGGCGAGGGAGGGACACACACACGCACAGAGAGGGAGGGACACACACACACACACACACAGTGAGTGAGGGACACACACACACACACACACACACAGCGAGGGAGGGACACACACACACACACACACACACACACACACAGCGAGGGAGGGACACACACACACACACACACAGCGAGGGAGGGACACACACACACACACACACACACAGCGAGGGAGGGACACATACACACAGCGAGGGAGGGACACACACACACACACACACACACTCACAGCGAGGGAGGGACACACACACACACACACACACAGCGAGGGAGGGACACACACACACACTCACAGCGAGGGAGGGACACACACACACACACACACACAGCGAGGGAGGGACACACACACACACACACACACAGCGAGGGAGGGACACACACACACACACACAGCGAGGGAGGGACACACACACACACACACACAGCGAGGGAGGGACACACACACACACTCACAGCGAGGGAGGGACACACACACACACACACAGCGAGGGAGGGACACACACACACACACACACACACAGCGAGGGAGGGACACACACACACACAGAGCGAGGGAGGGACACACACACACACACACACAGCGAGGGAGGGACACACACACACACACACACAGCGAGGGAGGGACACACACACACACACAGCGAGGGAGGGACACACACACACACACACAGCGAGGGAGGGACACACACACACACAGCGAGGGAGGGACACACACACACACACACACACACAGCGAGGGAGGGACACACACACAGACACACACAGCGAGGGAGGGACACACACACACACACAGCGAGGGAGGGACACATACACACACACAGCGAGGGAGGGACACACACACACACACACAGCGAGGGAGGGACACACACACACACACACACACAGCGAGGGAGGGACACACACACACACACACACAGCGAGGGAGGGACACACACACACACACAGCGAGGGAGGGACACACACACACACACACAGCGAGGGAGGGACACACACATACAGCGAGGGAGGGACACACACACACACACACACACAGCAAGGGAGGGACACACACACACAGCGAGGGAGGGACACACACAAACACACACAGCGAGGGAGGGTTCACACACACACACACACACACAGCGAGGGAGGGACACACACACACGCACAGCGAGGGAGGGACACACACACACACACACACACACAGCGAGGGAGGGACACACACACACACACACAGTGTGGGAGGGACACACACACACACACACACACACAGAGCGAGGGAGGGACACACACACACAGCGAGGGAGGGACACACACACACACAAACACACACACTCACAGCCAGGTCGGGACACACACACACACACACAGACACACAGCGAGGGAGGGACACAAACACACACACACACAGCGAGGGAGGGACACACACACACACACACAGCGAGGGAGGGACACACACGCACACACACACACACAGCGAGGGAGGGACACACACACACACACAGCGAGGGAGGGACACACACGCACACACACACACACAGCGAGGGAGGGACACACATACACACAGCGAGGGAGGGACACACACACACACACAGCGAGGGAGGGACACACACACACACACACAGCGAGGGAGGGGCATGCACACACACACACGCACAGCGGGGGAGGGACATGCTCACACTCACACAGCGAGGGAGGGACACACACACACACACACACAGCGAGGGAGGGACACACACACAGCGAGGGAGGGACACGCACACACATAGCGAGGGAGGGACAAACAGCGAAGGAGGGTCAAGCACACACCCCGCGAGGGGGAGGGCATGTGCACACAAATTGAGAGGGGGCACACACATGCAAAGCGAGGGAGGGACATGCACATACACAGTGAGGGGGATACACGCAGACAAACGGCGAGGGAGGGACACACACACGCACAGAGAGGGAGGGAAACACACACACACACACACACAGTGAGTGAGGGACACACACACACACACACACACACAGCGAGGGAGGGACACACACACACACACACACACACACACACACACACAGAGCGAGGGAGGGACACGCACACACACACACACACAGCGAGGGAGGGACACACACACACACACACAGCGAGGGAGGGACACACACACACACTCACAGCGAGGGAGGGACACACACACACACACACACAGCGAGGGAGGGACACACACACACACACACACACACACACACACAGCGAGGGAGGGACACACACACACACACACACACAGCGAGGGAGGGACACACACACACACACACACACACACACAGCGAGGGAGGGACACACACACACACACAGCGAGGGAGGGACACACACACACACACAGCGAGGGAGGGACACACACACACACACACAGCGAGGGAGGGACACACACACACACACACACAGCGAGGGAGGGACACACACACACACACACACAGCGAGGGAGGGACACACACACACACACAGCGAGGGAGGGACACATACACACACACAGCGAGGGAGGGACACACACACACACACACACACAGCGAGGGAGGGACACACACACACATACACACACACAGCGAGGGAGGGACACACACACACACACAGCGAGGGAGGGACACACACACACACACAGCGAGGGAGGGACGCACACACACAGCGAGGGAGGGACACACACACACACACACACACAGCAAGGGAGGGACACACACACACAGCGAGGGAGGGACACACACAAACACACACAGCGAGGGAGGGTTCACACACACACACACACACACACACAGCGAGGGAGGGACACACACACACACACACACACACAGCGAGGGAGGGACACACACACACACACAGTGTGGGAGGGACACACACACACACACACACACACACACAGAGCGAGGGAGGGACACACACACACAGCGAGGGAGGGACACACACACACACAAACACACACACTCACAGCCAGGTCGGGACACACACACACACACACAGACACACAGCGAGGGAGGGACACAAACACACACACACACAGCGAGGGAGGGACACACACACACACACACAGCGAGGGAGGGACACACACGCACACACACACACACAGCGAGGGAGGGACACACACACACACACAGCGAGGGAGGGACACACACGCACACACACACACACAGCGAGGGAGGGACACACATACACACAGCGAGGGAGGGACACACACACACACACAGCGAGGGAGGGACACACACACACACACACAGCGAGGGAGGGGCATGCACACACACACACGCACAGCGGGGGAGGGACATGCTCACACTCACACAGCGAGGGAGGGACACACACACACACACACACACACAGCAAGGGAGGGACACACACACACAGCGAGGGAGGGACACACACACACAGAGCGAGGGAGGGACACACACAAACAGCGAGGGAGGGACACACACACACACAAACACACACACTCACAGCCAGGTCGGGACACACACACACACACACAGACACACAGCGAGGGAGGGACACAAACACACACACACACAGCGAGGGAGGGACACACACACACACACAGCGAGGGAGGGACACACACACACACACACACACACAGCGAGGGAGGGACACACACACACACACAGCGAGGGAGGGACACACACGCACACACACACACACAGCGAGGGAGGGACACACATACACACAGCGAGGGAGGGACACACACACACACACAGCGAGGGAGGGACACACACACACACACACAGCGAGGGAGGGGCATGCACACACACACACGCACAGCGGGGGAGGGACATGCTCACACTCACACAGCGAGGGAGGGACACACACACACACACACACACAGCGAGGGAGGGACACACACACAGCGAGGGAGGGACACGCACACACATAGCGAGGGAGGGACAAACAGCGAAGGAGGGTCAAGCACACACCCCGCGAGGGGGAGGGCATGTGCACACAAATTGAGAGGGGGCACACACATGCAAAGCGAGGGAGGGACATGCACATACACAGTGAGGGGGATACACGCAGACAAACGGCGAGGGAGGGACACACACACGCACAGAGAGGGAGGGAAACACACACACACACACACACAGTGAGTGAGGGACACACACACACACACACACGCACACAGCGAGGGAGGGACACACACACACACACACACACACACACACACAGAGCGAGGGAGGGACACGCACACACACACACACAGCGAGGGAGGGACACACACACACACACACAGCGAGGGAGGGACACACACACACACTCACAGCGAGGGAGGGACACACACACACACACACACAG